>NW_025781261.1:0-41302 GCF_021130785.1 Homalodisca vitripennis | reverse complement strand
ACTGCAGTCCCTATAATCGAACTCTATTTCAGAACGAGTACGAGGCTCAGATCCAGAGGATGTTCAGGTCTGGGCAATGGGTGACCACTCGACGCGGCCGACTGCATGTCATAAGCGCCGGTATTGAAGAGGTGATTACCATTATCCTATTTTTCCATTCGTGCAGTATTCGTGTCTGCTAAGTCCCGCAACCGGTGGCGGGACCCGCCATGTATTAATTCACTTGTGCTTTAGGATGAGTCTCAACCATCGACTCTCGGGTGGACCGGTGATGCTAACCCAAACATCACTCTCCCCTCTGACATCTCTGAGGAGAGTCTAATCGCTGCTGCCGATAGGGCTATAGCCGAGGCGTCGACTTTTTCCCGACGAGGCGACTCAAAGGGTGGTGATGGAGGAATCTAATTCCAGCTCAGATGAGGCGATTTCGGTTAGTATATAGGGCATTCATATTATATTGCAGGTTTCGCTCTGTTTACAGAATCAAAAAATGGATATTTCTTGTTGACAGTTGAGTACTTCTTGGGACTTCCGACGCAACCCCTCGACCCGGAGACAGTCCTCTGAGGATCTCTCTCAGTTCTATCGGAGGTTGAATCAGTCTACTCCACCAACAGTCTCGCCCATCAGTAGTGGCTCCTTCCACTCTGGTTTCTCCCCCGACCCCACCTCACAGGAGTCCCTCATATCCATGGAAGTGGCTGCCGGCTCGCCACCCCTCCTCTCACCATCTGCAGTACGTTTCATTCCCTACATTATCCATGCCACTACGTAGTGTTTCATCTGTTTAATTCGTTACCTATGTTACAGGACATAGATCCCCAATGGGAGGCAATGAGGGCGGTGTCAAGGTCCCTGAGTATAGTCGCTCAGGTGCAGGGCATCAGTGAGGGGGCCGTCTACGACACCGAACGGTGGATGGTGCGGAGACCCGAGGAGGAGGAGTTCCGTGCCGCCGCTCCAGCCGCTTGGGAGGAAACCCGCGAACGGTGGATGGTGCGGAGACCCGAGGAGGAGTTCCGTGCCGTCGCTCCAGCCGCTTGGGAGGAAATCCGTAGCATCCTCGCGGATTTCCTATACGAGACAGCTACCCGCATGGAGGAGGACTCCCGACGTAGAAACACCGCTGTGTCGTCCAACGGATCAACCCCTGCCACTCAACCCCGCGAAGTGTCCTGCCCCGTTTGCTTTGCGAATCTACCAACAATCGCTCTTCGACTGTGTGGGCATACACTCTGCCGTCCATGCTCCAACAGAGTGGGGGATAGATGCCCCACGTGCCGTGAGCTGATTGTGGGTAGATTCACAATATATCTCCCCAGGTAGATCTCTCTCTACCTCTATCTTAATTATTCAATTGGCTTCACATTCAAAATTTATATTCCAAATTCCAAAGGGACGGGACATTATCCAGTCGTAGGATGTCTACCAGTTCTCTGGACCGATTCTTATACTGGATAATGTTTAACCTGGGTACTATACGTAGTGCGGATGTTCCGAAACCACATCCAGGCCCACATCGACTCACCGCATCACACAATAAGGTACGATTCGTCTTTATTTCTCTTGTTTAGTTTACTTTCCCGCCCTTTTTACATTTGAGGTTATGTTCCCCTGTTCCCGCCAATTTCACAATTGAGGTTATGTTCTACTGTTCCCGCCAATTTCACAATTGAGGTTATGTTCTACTGTTCCCGCCAACTGGGCGCAGCCATATTGAATACGCGGGAAACCAAGAAAGTGAGGTTAGGTTACCCTGTTCCCGCCAATTCATCATGGGCGCAGCCATATTGAATACGCGCGAAACCAAGAAAGTGAGGTTAGGTTCCCCTGTTCCCGCCAATTCATCATGGGCGCAGCCATATTGGAATTCCCTCCGTCCCTCGTTTCTCCCTCACCGGACCCAACAAATCACCGATTTTACCGAAAAACACCGATTTTCACACCCAAAATCACCGATTTTACAGAAAAACACAGGTTTTGACACCCCAAATCACCCCAAAACACTAGGATAAGAGTGTGAGCAGGGAATTTCTCCCGCACATGAGGGAATTTCTCCCACACCACTATTTTTTGATCACGTGATACATGGGCGCCGCCATCTTGGATCACGTGACCCCCTCTCGACCAATCAGAGCGCGGGGCTAGATCCGGGCGAGGTCTACTCCAGAGCACTGACTTTAACGTTAATGTAAATGTACAACAAATAGAGATAAACTAATATTTAAGTGAGAAAGTAACACATGGGGCACAAAGTCACGTGTTGAGTAAGTATGGTCAGCAGTGGCTAGAGTGCTATATAAGTGCCCCAGGCGGGAATGAGCGTACACTGAGCAAGCGTGCAGTCGCTTGCAAGGTGGGCAATTGATAAGTCAACCGTTGTGATTGGTTGGTGAGTGTACAGTAAACAGCTGATTCGTGAAACAATGGTTCATTGGTCTGTCACTGTACGTGAATATTTTAATCCAGTAAGGAATGGTATTGTAGGCACTAAGCCGCAGAAAGAGATATAGAATTAATGCAGTATATACAGTTTAGTAAAATAAAGGCAAATATAGAGTATAATGGCCAAAAAATATATACATAATTATTGTTCAATAAAAGTAGCCTTTTCATATTAGGCAATAAAAAACAAGTTATTTAACGCAATAATACTTAACACTAAGTTATATTTACACTTAAATATACCGACTGTTGTAAACAAATGGAAAGGTTTTCTTTGATTCAATATTGTGTATTATAATATTAATGATGTGATATTTTCAATTACTTGATGAATACTTAGTGGGACAATGATAAAATAAATACATTTATGTACTATATAGAGACTAATATCTGAGAGAATGAGTACAGTCTTTAAATTTGTATACCTTAGAATTGAATTTATTATTACATATCTATCATAATAATCAGTCTGTCTGTCTTAGTAAAAAAAAGATTTAAACATTCTTGATTAGTAATATTATAAATATGGAGTCAATGAGTCGAGTTGAAAACATTTTATACATAACATTACATCTATTAAAATTATATTGTTAACTCCTAACATAAAAATCTTGATTACACACGATATACAAGTAAGTTTAGTACACGAACTGTTTGAACGAAAGATACAAGTTTTTACGTTAAGGGGGGGGAAGGGTCGCTGACTCTAGGGTAAACCTCTTCAGCAATTTAAACTACTATTATATCATCACCTAAACTGTTTTCCAATATCGAGCAATCGAAACAACATACACGTAAATCTTGTACTCTTCATAGTACATTATTAATCGTTAAAATAAACAACTATAAGTTTTTTGTAAATTGTATTTATCCAATGAAATTTATTTTGAACACATTATTTGATTAAATTTACACATTTCCTCAAACTTAGAGAATACCAGTTACATTCATTATTATATGCATTTCAATTTTTCTTATGGTGAAAATAAGGGTATGCTTATACATAAAATTATCGTTGTAAAATTATATTTCCTATCGTATATCAGACTTCGATTAGGTTTATTTCAAAATTTCATGTCAATAATTAATTTCATCATGGAGGGACGACAAGCAATGAAATGAGCATTTATTGTTTTCGTTTCCAAAAAAACATAAGGGAAATTACGTCGGTCTGCTGAATGAGAGGTATCAACGACGCTCTGCAGGTTTCCATATTTGGTCATGCACCATCATACAATTAATTCTTGTCTTTTTAGAAATTAAGTTTCACTCACTATTTCAGATATGCAACACAACATATTTCCAAAAATGTACTGCTACATGATACATTAACAATTATGTTAAACAAAACGGGTTTCATTTCAGTGTTTGTATATAAAAATCTCTACCTCAAGTCTCGATAAAAATGGCGTATGTTTTTATGAAAGTTGGTGTTTTATATATATATATATATATATATATATATATATATATATATATATATATATACTTATAATTAAATCTTGCCACACACAATGACATTTATTGAAAATTTCATAATAGTTACGATAAAGTCTGTTTAATTTAGAAGTGAAGGAACAGGGGTTTTAACACGTACTTTAAATTAGAAATAGTGTGTTTATTGGTAGGTTAAGTAAATTACTTATACAATTTATTAATTATTAAACATATTACTAGCATCTATCAGTTATCATATATTACATAGTTTTTATCCCTTAAGCTACTATGATTGAATGTAGTTCTAATTGAAGTTTGTAGAACTGATCTATTTTCACTAAGGCGATTTTTTTTTTTTTTTGAAGGCGATCGTATCTGACTTCAAAGCAATCGGAGAGAAACCGGATACCTTTATAACTGACGTAACTGGACGGACATTATCGGGAAACCCAATTTCCTGGTCTGTAAGGAAATTCTCTTCAATTTAGAAAAACCAATTGAATTTTCTTGAAATAGATTTAAAAATCCTTTTTCAGCATTTGAAGTAGTAATGAATAATCTTTTAAATTCATGCGTCCCAAAGGATAAAATGCTACTAACATAGAATTGAAGAAAATATCTCAGTAGGTCACGAAGGAAAGTAGCATTAAAAGGATAACAAAGGTTATATTAAAACTATTCATGTATGCTGAGTATGGAAGTTGGTGTGTTTGTGGGCACGAATTTTGTAAAACCTAAAAACGTTTACTTTTTTATGATTTGAGCACGTAAACTTCAAACATTCCATCAACAAAATTTTATTTTCTATGTGGATTATTGTCTTTAATGTGGCCCATATCTTTTTGTGCCAAAATAAAGAGAAGTTCTTTACAATTACATCGCTTAAATCCTGTCTTTAACTTCGTATTCACCATAGAATGAACATTCTGAATCATTATGATCTTGATATTCCTTTATTGAAAATAGGTTTCCAAACTTAATTTCTAATTTTTTTGTTATTTAATATACAAATAATGGAATGTCTTCCAGAAATGCCTTTGCTCACGTTTCATGCAAAAGTTAACATATATACTTCATTAAATTCATCGAGATACCCTGCTGTCCTGTAGTTTAGCAGACAAATATCATTCAGAAAATAAATTGTACATACATAAGAGAAGAAATTGCGTCAGATTACTAATTTATAGGATTTAATGACAATCAGTTAAGTTAGACATTATCCTTCAGAAAATTCATTCTTTCTACGTAGTAAGAAATTTTCATAGTGAATTTAAAAATGCACAAGATCTACATCGAGATATTTCAACATATATCAGACTCAAATATTCCTTCATACAGTTACGTTTCATAGCTCTGTTTAAATATTAAATGTTGAAGTGAGAAGTGGGGTTAATAAAACAAAAGAATGGGCTAAAATCTAATATAGTGACCACATTTCTACAATTATTGTCTCTATTAATTATTCCTACAGTATAAATAGTCTACGTATTTTTTATATACCATATGAAACATTTTAACAACTGCAAGTTGTTGAAAATGTACTATGGAAAACCACGGAAATAATGGATAATTAATTATAATAAATAAATAATTTTAACGGTCGGTTACATTCCATGGTGTTACACGCACCTACATCGACCCCCAGTCTTGCTTACGAATATATCAAGCCCCGTGAAAAATGTCTATACGTCCGTTAGTTTATCGATAGACATACAGAATCTGAAAATTTTCTAGCTCCACGAGTGATGGGCTTAGATAAAACTCAAATAATTATTCCATTTACAGTATTTCATTATTAAATGAAGTTTTTTATAGAAAGTTCCCATAGTATAATATACAGGATATGTATATATATATATATATATATATATATATATATATATATATATATATATATAATTTTCAATAAACATTGAATCACAAAAAGTACTTGCTCCGCCGGGAGTCGAACCCGGATCTCTCACTTGCCGGGTGAATGTGCTACCATTACACCACAGAGCGCTTACTTTTTTCCGATTCAATTATTTTGTATTTGGCCGTATCTGTCACATATGGGTTTAAATAAGCAAACTAACATATGATCGGAAGACCAAATACTTGTCAAACGACTTTTATTTACACTAAATTGTATAAATGGCAATAGCCTTATTTAATTTCAATAAACATTGAATCACAAAAAGTACCTGTTTCGATAGTACGGAATGAATTTAAAATTATGTTTCAATTGTACCTTTATTAAATGAACTTAAAGTTCCAAAATAAGACATTAACAAAAAAAGGAGTATAGAGGATATATAAACACGTAATTTTATAAAAATACATCTTATACTTGTTCGAAACACAACTACTAATCTATTGATAATGCCTATTTGGTAAATAATTTGGGAGTGCCGATGGCCGAGCAGTGTAAGTCGTTGGAGTTTGGGTCTGAGTTAGAGACAGCACAGGTTAAAATCTTGTCTGTGACCGTTGCACTTTTTATCAGTACCATCAACCTTGTACTCTATCGACTCTCCCCCTTATTCTGTTTAATAAGATCCTCGTACAGGCCAGTGGCCCATAGGGACGGACAGAATAAGGCTTAAAAGGGAATCGGTCTCTCCTTAAAAAAAAATTTAACAATATTACATACCTATAGTCATCACGCTTTGTCAAGTAATTAGATTTTTTCGGTAGTTCCGATTTAAAAGAAAAACTACTTCTGTATTCTGCGTTGTTAAAAACTAAGTACGTGATTTTTTTTAAATAGAATCATATTTACATAAACTCTACCTGACAAAAAAAAACATATTCTTATCACTTATATCATTATCGAAGAAATACAAAAGAAAAGCATAAACACAACGGTACTTTATTAACGCAATCACATTTTGTTGGAAAAATAAAGGATAGTTTAAAATTTTTATTATTTATAAAAATACCTTCTAAAACGTATAAAAATGGATTGGAAGTTTGGACACATGCCAACATTAGCATCTAGGATTTGGCGTTGAATATACAGATTGTATTGTACTGCAGGGAAAAGGTAACAGCCCATTTGTATCGCGTATGACGATATCACGAGATGTAGTGATCCCATATCATGACTATTTATAGTAGACTTTTGGTTGAATGCAATGCTAGATAAACATATACAACATTGACACGATTCATTTCGTTAATGAGTGATGTGCTGCCTATTTGGAAAGTACCTCTGCTGAGTTTGTCTAATAATTTTAATTTTTAATTTCTATTGTGTTTTAAATATAGTGGGAACAAAAGATTAAAGTATCTATTTATACTTGCTTATAAGTCTTTAATTTAACGTATAAAATCAAACAAAACTGAAATTATCCTCCTAATAAAAAATAAGTAAAATAACTGCACTAAAGTTGCAGTATTTTAGTATTTTAGATTTTAGTATTTGTATCTGTATCGTAGGGACAAAAAGTCATACTAAATTAAATGCTACAGTCGTTTCAATAATGCTCAGTCAATAAATATTTTATTGATAAAACTCTTCTTATATATATATATATATATATATATATATTATATATATATATATATATATATATATATATATATATATAAGTTTGCTTATTTAAACGCATATGTGACAGGTACGGCCAAATACAAAATAATTGAATCGGAAAAAGTAAGCGCTCTGTGGTGTAATGGTAGCACATTCACCCGGCAAGTGAGAGATCCGGGTTCGACTCCCGGCGGAGCAAGTACTTTTTGCGATTCAATGTTTATTGAAATTATATATATATATATATATATATATTCATATTAACACGTTTTATAGAAGTAAATAGCCATTAATATGAAATGTTCTGCCAATGAACTATAATTTTGAACTAGGATTATACCCATAAACAGGTAAGTATAGCAGAGGTTTAGATAAATACGTAAATAAAGTATACCTTTTAATTAACATGTGAGTGGTATATGGTGGTGAAATAGGGAAGATAAAATAAAATACAGGAAAGGCTTATAATAAATGTGTTTCCAGGTTAGAGTGTATTCGAAAGTTGTATAAATTAATATTGTAAAAAATATCATGCTTTTAATATTTTAAATATTTAACTAGAAGTATAAAACAAACTTGCCCCATTCACCTATACCTAATAGCACAATTGTCTACCATGGCCCACGCGATTATATATTTATGTTATGTATTTCATAAACTGTACATGCTTTATTATGGAATTCAAAATTTTCCATACCAGACAAACCAGTTTATTTTTTGGTACTTGGACTTTGTTCTAATATATAATGTAACTCTGTTGCAAGTGGAAGTAAAATATATGAGTGTTAGCAATGGTTATATTGTATTTTTTTTATTGTAATAATTTCAGAACAATACTGCAGTGCTTATAGTATGCAACCAATACATGTTTTTGCGCAGATAATGGAATATAAAATAATCGCGTTTTGGCAAACTAACATTAGTCAGTTTAAAAAGGCATGATATTCAAGTGCTTTACACAAGAAGGTTAGTACACAAGTTTTTCTAATACACAAGAATCAAAATAGATTGTATTTTACACACATACTGTCTAATGTACAATTCTGCCTCATTATAGGCCTCTTGGTAATTATCTTTCAGCTAAATAGAAATTTAATTATATTGCGGTTTCATATCATGAGCATAAGTATAAATAATTCGCCCTCTAAATTGGAGTTACAATAAATTGAGGAAGACTGGATTTGGGGATACTATAAACGGCTAACAACAGTTCAACGGCTACACAATTATGTGCATGTGCATTTGGACCCGGATTAAACCATATGTGGTGTGACAATGTAGGCTACGGGCTTGTTAAATTGGCGTGCGAAGGCGCAGGTAAGGTTATAAAACTGGGCTCACAGAGCATATTCATTTACATAAACGCTTAACAAAACGGTAATAATATTTGAATTCCAAATACCACTGCTTGTAGATAATTATTTTTTATTGTCGGTTATTGTTAGAGATAATGTCCAAAATCTAGTGTTAAAAAAATGCCTCCGACACATATCTTAGTTCATATTTTATCTGAAACAAGCATTTAAACTAAGGTATACGCGTGATGGTATTGCGTAGGTCTTAAAATAACGCACTAATCTAATCAAAGTAGATTAAAATCAGTAATATTTCTCATCTGTATGTAATCTGCATTGGTAATTTAGTGTTATGGTGTTATTTGTTCTTTAAGAAAAGAAGAAGAAAACAGTTCCAAAGTATAAATATTTTAATTACCGTCAGTGAATAATTCATAGTATTGTTTTAGGAATATGTACTTGTTAAATACAAACTTATTATTATTATAAGGAGTATATTCCATACATAACAAGATAGGTAGTAATCATAAAAAGCTACTGTCAAAGACAGGATTTGAAAATATGAAGTCCGACATCTTTGACCAACCCGTCAAGTATCTGCCCATATTAGAATTTATGAGGATGAATATTACTGTGTGTTTAAATATGGTGATTCTATTGATGATCAGGGCTTACATAATATTAAAATGAGGAGTAGGATAAATGAGAATCAGAAGAACTAATGCAATATCTCAGCCATGACGCAGTATTACGTTTCATGGGATTAAATTTCCAATACCAATAAAGATAATGCAGCCGTACCCTGATCCGACTGGTAAACAGATACATTAAAGATATTACTACAGTTACGTCGATAGTTACGATAGCAGATTCAATTTGCGGTTAGTTTGTGTCAGTTGTCAGACACGGAAACAGAACAACGTCACCAACCTGCTGGATGTTCAGAGAGAGCTACAGCTTTCAGGTTACATTTAGATTAAGAGATAAAAGTACCCTACACATTGGTGACAGCAAATATATGTTTTATGTTCATCAATCAATTATGATTGAGTACTATTTACATTTCAAACAATGATACATGTTAAATTATTTTAAAATAAATTAGTTAATAACTAATAAAACAGGCTAGAAAATTAACCACGTAAAAATATTAATATAGTAAAAGATGTGCAAAATTCTCGAAACCTTATATTCTGGAAACACAGTATAATTAAGTGTTATGCAGATAAGGCTTTTTTGTTTACAAGAACCGTTTTATCATTAAAACGTTCCTATATAAATACATTTATAGTCTGTTAATTCAAAAGGGCTGACTTTCATAATCGATGGTAATAGAAGCAAAACTCAAGGACGTATACTATTGTAACTTTGTTAGTTATACATATTGTCAGATGTCACCTAAAAAACCTCGTAGATTGTATTATTATAATTATTTGACTCGTTTTTACTATGAAATTATTATTTTCAAACAAACTAAAACTTATTAGGCTACCACATTTTGAGCTGAATTTTCTTACATTTCAAATGGAAGCACTTTTGTTTGTAGAAATTTATATCTATGACAAATATTCCAGTCTTTGAACGCACCAATTTTCATATCTGGCTAATACAAAATTAAGATTAGGTGGATGAAGGTAACTTCCAAAGCATGGAAGTTTCCGGATGCCCTTGAGGACTCACGGATGAAATCAAATTAAAGTTTACCCTGCGAGGAGCACTTAGTTGGCTGAAACTCCAGAACGCTTAACGAGCTTGTCTGTTTCACTGAAGATTTAACTCCTTTACCGATTTTTAAAACGTAAATATTTATATAGCGAATAATCAGTTTAAATAAGTAAATATAGAAACGCAGTAAAAATAATTGTTGTTACTGTTATGAAAACTTTTTATAAAAATCGTTAGGGCCTAATAGTTACTCGCAGCTTCGCACTCAATTTTCTTCTAAAAAACAATAATGTAGTTGTTATAGACTTTTAAAAACATCATAAACACATTTAGCTAGGTAATAATCAGAAATAAATATTCTGATATTCTAATCAAATAAATATATTTATATATTTACAGGATCATTGAAAAGTAAGTTTCACCAACTATTAACTTTGTTGCTATTTTAGATACATAATATCTGTTTGCGGCAATTTTACTAGCCACAAAAATGTTACACTAATAATGATATTTTCATATTTTTGAGCCTCAGGGGTCAGGAAGGTGGGAGGCAACTCTACATTTTCTAATAGCTCTTAAAGTCTTGTAATATATCACTTTAAAGGTCTTGGTTAGACACTGACAAAGACACTAACATAATTTAAGCAGACCACTCTACACAAAAAGGCAGCCCCAAACATAACTGAGCAATATTATGTTTCATACGTAGAGAATAATACCTAATTTAACAAATAAAGAAAAATCAAAATCGGAATACCCTTCAAGAAATGATAGCCTCAACCGTGAAGAGTTGAAAGGTAAGTTGCAAATCCCCTAACTTTTTTATTATTTTAGATAGGTAAAATCTGTATGCTGCGCTCTTACTAGCAACAAAGGGTAACACTAATAATGATAGTTTTAAAATTTTTACCCCTATATGTTTATTGAGCTGTACGTTGACATATCTATTTGTTCCTTATTCATTATTTAGTCATTGCTTTTGTCTCTATTTTTATGGCAAAAATAGAACCGAAAATATTATAATTTTCATACAATCCTAGTTAATTCTGAGTTTCTCTAATTATTTTTTATCTAAATCTACACTTTTACACCCTGCAACTCTCTTCCATTTTTGGAAGGACATTATATTACCATTTCCTAAATAAACCGAATATCCTACTATAAGTAAAACATTATCTTCAGCGTTATTCCCTCCTCCTTTAAATCGTCATGTTTCTAATCAATACTTATTTTTTTCCAAATATGGGTTAAATAAAATTATACGTCTCCTTTAAAAAGTTAAAAACTCCTTTCTTGAACTCTTTTTCCACTATTTATGACATCAGTAAATGATCAATTCATAAGACTATTTAAAAATATTCCAGATAGTCTCGTCAAATATTTTATATTTTACCTTAACTTTCTAATTTTTATTTCTCTCTAATTGTATAATATGCACAAAGTTTCTCATACTAATCAATATTTCAAGTCTTACTGCTTCTATTCCACTTGTGACTGCAGCATAGTTTATCGCCATGCATATATACGTAAATTTTTTATGTTTTAAATGATGTTTTTTGTATTTTAGACCTATAGAAGAGGCTGAAATTTAGTCCTTAAAACACTGCATTTCCACTAATTTAACTCTTAACAATGGAACAAGTCCAAACTTCTGGTAAAGTTCTAATATCTATCAATATAAAATTTTGTATTTACTTTTGTGATGTGTCATAAGATGATATCTTTGATATCGAAAGGCCTCACAAAATAATAAAAGTGTAAATATTGGTTTATTGTAAATAAGCTATCAATATAAGTTTAATATTTTTTTAAATAGCTTAAATTCTTTTAAATAACAATATGAGAGTCGTCCTTCCTTCGCATGAAAATAAATTTAATATTATTAAAAGCTTATTGGATAAACTAAAATAATACATAAGCCCTCCCCTCTCCAAAATTTGTAATAAAAATGTACGATTTGCATAATGAGTTTAAAAAGGTTTACCAAGCCTCATAATAAGCAGAATAAGTTTCACATTTTTATAATCGGCTCATGCTTTTATAAAGTAATACTTCTTATACAAAAACGAGTTTATTTACATTAAATTATTTGTTAAAAACAAAAGGTATGTTAAGAAATTTATAAAACAATTTTTGATGTCAAAACGTTAAAACTTTGTACTTAGAATTTAAATTCTAAAACTTTACATAGCACAATAAGTTTTCGAATACTAAAGTACCAAAACATTATTAATTAAGGATGTAAGATATTTTTTATGAAATCATGTGTACAAAAACATTTTGTAGCCTACATATTGTTTAATAAGATTGTAAAATTTCAACAAAGATCGACTTCTAATAGTGGATTAACATTGTGTAAATGACCTAATATGGATTTATTTAATCGCATTATATTAAGATTTTGAGAGAACAACGTTAAGTAAAGTTTGGCAATAGTTAGTATCAAAGTCGGGAAGTAAAAGTGCAAAGATGAAGAAAGTAATAAATCTGAGAGAAAAGAAAAGAACACACCATTGTACACGAAAACAATGTTTTTGTTATTGTTGCAGATCTGATACGGACTTCATGTTTAGCTACCAGAAATGGAGATAGTTCCATTGGAATCATGTAACCATTGGGTAGTGCGGTAAAACTTAGTTTAGTCTACGACGTATGGACATTGATAACTCGATCATACTACAAAAGTTATGATTTTATGAGTTCAAAAATAGTTGATTGTATGGCGTTTGCTGTCACATACTATATAGTAAATAAAATAACAACTCAAAAGCTGTGTGTGTACCTACTTAAGACCACTTTAAATTATGTTACTATTTAATAGTTAAACAAAATCGTGTGGTATTTAAAACAATTGAGCAATTTTGTATATTAAAATAAAGTCCTGTTCCAGGACATACTTTCTGTTATCGCCCTTTCTGTAACTGAGTGATAAATCCGCAGAAAGTATCTGGTTCGTTAGAAAAACGATTTAATATAAACATTAAACTAGGGTCAAACTATATTTAGGTTAGTATTTTATATCATAATAGTGTGTTTAGATCAGGTTTTTATTTTTAAGTATTTATAGATTAAAAAAAGGTATTGTGCTTCTATACTTGTGTTAATATATCACGTTGAACACAGTGAATTATTTCATAGGAAATTCATTCATTTTTAGATCTATAGAAGATGAATGATTCTAGTTTATTATTACTATGATAGAAGAATATTAGTTTATCTCTCTACCAATATTTATTCATAATATTATGATGCACGTACAACACGTAAACAGTACAGGCATTTTACCATAAAAAAACCACGTTTTGTTTTTAAACCCTTGCAAATGTTTTATTGTGGTAATAATAGTATACTCATGTAATTTTTTATTTTGGAAATATGCATGGCCGAAAACATTTTATTTGCTTTAGCATGCCTGGGGATCGTGCTTTTCAGTGCATGCATGCCAATATTCAACCAGCTGCCTTCATAGCTCAGTTTCCACGTACAACTTAAACACCTATTCTGTTTGGATGTGAGCGTAAGAGCATCATGTTGAAACATTTTGTATAATTTTCTTTGCCTCATCGGTACAAATACTCCATTTGAGGGAGTATTATAACCTATGACCATATTACAAGGGCATTAGCTGTGAAAATTAAAATATGAAAATTTATGTATTTCTCTTTTAACCGTCTTCAGGAACTAAAACAAAGTTGTATATATAGGTCTATTAGATCATAAAAAAGAAACATTAACAAAGAAAATTTAAATACATAATTAATAAGGTAGAATTTGTGACATACGACTTGATATTATAAATTCACTTTGTTTACTTAAGTCATCATAAATTTTTTCCACTTTTTAGGTTTTTGTTACGGTCTTGTTCCAAGGTTCTTGGGTTTTTGGACTAAAGTTTTGAGAAATTTTTCTTATTGTTTTCACTGAATATGCTTCAAATCTTAAATTACGCATCGAACCATACGCCAATCAAATTTTTGCTCCGTCTTTTTATGTTTATATGCATAACTGTGCCGTGTCATAGAAGTTATTTTTGAGCCAATGTAATCTTTCGCGCATTGATTGTATTGAATTTAGTAAATAATATTGTTTTTATTCACAGGATATCTTCAATTATTCTGTAGGGCTTATATGGAAGTTTGTATTTTTTTAATTACTTGCAAATGATTTGGATGTGGAGCATAGGTTGCATACTAAAAATCTGTGTATAATACAAGGATGTGATCCGACTGTTACGTATACATTCTTCACATAAAATACCTATTCAATGTCTAGGGCCTGAGAGCCAATTTCGCACCGTAAATTATTAGACCTGGATTTTATTGAAATATATATAGGAGTTCCTGCTAAGAAAGAAGGCGATCGTCAGCTGCTTTGGTTTGAGTGAAGTATAAATTGGAGGGCGAAAACAGGTTTTATTATGTTAAACTATAGATCTTTTAGAATATAGATAATCTGAAACATACATAAAGTTAGTACAGCAAAATATTTTCATGTCTTATAAAATAATTTTATGCAAACGTTTTTGAAAAATCTAAATTTTAGCACCGTACTGTGAATTCTTAGTAATAAGAGAGTTTTGAGTTAATTCATTACAATATAAAACACAAAACCTATATAGAGATATCACAGATAAGCATTAATAGGAATTAAAAACAAATATAAAATACTTCATTATAAAGTAGTAGGGATGTTGTAATAGATAGTTTACAACCTCTGTGGTGTTTTTTTAAGTTATAAAATATCAACAAATCTCAGATGACTGTACCTTTTTAGCAATATTTCTACATATCAATAAATGCTAACGGATGACACATTTACATATTTGCTATAATCAATTGATTTACAAATAAGTTTCAACAATGCTTGAGTAAAAATAAGCGAAGTTAATAGATAACCAAATCATCTAACGCGTCTGAAACAGCGTAAGATGAAAGACGCTGCAATAAATTTAAGGTGAACTAGAGCTAAACTGAATATTCAAATTGAAATAACCCTTTCCTACCATAGCTACGTTATGTGTAGAAAACTCTGTTCCTCCATTGTGCTTTGGGATCGTGCCTATCGCATCGTAGTAAATAAATCGAGCACCTGATGAGACAATGAGACCGATATTTCACCTATTTATAAGTGTCTATGATGTGGAAACGATGTAGTGGTAAGTATGAGTCCATCGGAGTCAAGTATGAGACATCGGCAAATACCGGACAAAGCCACAAAAGATAGCTGAAATTAGGATTATGTTTGAGTGGGATATTCCCAATACTATACACTGTGCCCATTTGTAGCGAAGTTTGAAACAATTTTTTTAATTTAAAGATGTTAAAGACAAAGGGATTATGTGACTGTTAAAGAGATGTTAAAGACAAATCACGGCTTAAGTGACTGGGAATCCGATTGTTGTAATCCATGGATAGATTTTTCATATATAGTACAGTATACATAAATAATATTGCGTCTATATAGGCTGCCCGATAAATGTCCTTGCTTTATTATAGTAAGTTACTATATCATATAGACATATTTTTACTTTTGTTAGCTATAAATAATACAATAAAGTGAGAGCATCACACTCGCGAATAATGTAGCTACTGTAATCCGTCCTAATGTTTCACCTAGGCTGTTTGCTAGGAAAAAGGAATTTTTCCTTTTGTCTCAAGCAGGAATGTTGAAATTCCCACTAAGTTTTACTAATTTGCGATAATCCCAGGTAGTTCAATATAACGGAATCGTTTACATTTAGAAATACAACTGAAGTTTTATAGTAGCCATCAATTAATGGCCATTGTACAGTATTTATCATATTAAGTGTTATCTTATTATTATTTCTGTTCCTTGTTAATTAATATGCATCTGTATTTTGGGAAACATTCTACCTCAAATATATCTAAATAATAAACCAAATTTACTTTTTAACTAACTTTCAATTTCTAGGGCAAGTCTCATGATTTATCGGCTATTACTGATCAGCACAACCAGGCTAATTCAACATGCTAATGTTACGTTGCTGAGAGGAAATACATTAAGTACTTTGAACATACACAAAATTTAGGCAGGCGGAGCCATCTGGCTGGATTGCAAACGTACTTAAAAATAATTTAAGCCCACTGTTCTGAAGCCTTAACATTAGCAATGAATGGTAAAAAAAAATATTAACCTACTAAAGTTCAAATATCCAAATAAATTATGTTAAACCTATTTAAATAAAGAAAATGATCATTTATAACCGTATTGACATAAAATTATAACATGAAAGTGAAAAGTGAATATAGCAGCACAACCTATATACCGTTTATCATTGTATGAATAAAAACTAGAACTTTATACTCCATTAATAATAACCCAGTCATCAGCAAAGAATTAATCTATAGCTTGAAATTATCTCCATCATTGAAAGGTACTTGTTTTATAGATTATACCCCAAACGGTCAGAATAAGTCCATAAAAAAGGCTATAGAAAACCTTTATTATTTCAAGCTAAAATGGAATCTGTGATTCTCTCTACGACTACATAAATTGCTAAACTATTTATCTTAAACTTGAAGGTATATATGGGTATGCCCCAATAAAACATGTGAAATAATACCCTGAAAATTGTATAAATAGAAAATATGGGTCGTATTAAGAATCATAAAGTGCATTATAAATAATAATATTTTAGAGTTAGAAGAGCAGCATTCAAGTACTTTAAGGTATTCTCGTTTAGAAATAGGATTTATACCTATTCAGTGTCGATTAGTATGGCTCCTCTCTCATTTGGATTAAATATCTGGTGTAAATCGTTTAGTGGCCCTCCTTATTAAAAGGTATAACAAGAAATTTCATACGGTTTAAAACTAGGCGATACTAGGAAATGACTTTTAGTCTTATTACATTTATTTTCCGTTTGTATGTCTGTGTTTGATATGATAGAAACTATACATTTAAGGTAAGTTAAACGCTCCTATCTCGCCCATGTTAAAAATGTATATGTTTATGACCCGTTTCCTGAGCAACCATTTAAGGGAATGTTCTGAAACTTTTACCAGCTGTTTTATATGTCTTTGTGACAGTACTGATCCTGAATTATATTAATATTGTGATAAATAAAAATTTTGTAAATAAAACTAAAAAAGAAATAATTTTTACAATTTTAAATTTTTTGTTTTATTTTTTTAATATTTTTAAAAAAAATAGATAGAGATATACCTGAGGATCCACCTCATCACCTATATGTAGCGAACATGTGGTAAAAGTTTGGTCAAGATATCTTGTATAGTTTTAAAAAAAAATGAATCATATATATATATATATATATATATATATATATATATATATATATATACACACACGAAAAAGATGTATATATATATATATATATATATATATATATTTATATATATATGTATCTTATACAAAATATCTTTTACGATAAGGAGTATTTTTTTTACAATACTAAAATACGGAGACTTTGTAGGACAATAAAGGCTATTTACATATTCATTGCAGGTACCAAGGAAGTCTAACAATGTTACATTATGTGGGGTTTATGTTACGTTATCTTATAAACTACTTTGCCAATATTAATCCCCGACAACGAATTCAAGCACCAGAATATATTTCTAATTAGATCTAGAATTAGAGGTAAAGAACACCATTCCGTGTTACAAAACTTTGGCGATAATACAGTAATAATTATTTTTGTAATATTAATTAATCAATCTACGAATAATTTTTTTTTAAACTGCATACTATGCTATAACAGGTAAAATATTGTAGCTTTTTTTTAAATTATGATCACATCATTTTTAGTATATCCGTGAATATCCTGAAGTAAAACAATGTAAGTGCAATTTAGTTACCCAAGACGTGTAATTAGATTTTTGAAAATGGTATTACACGGTGTTGAAACAGATATAGTCGCATGTAGGAACTGAAAGAACTCTCTTGTAAGTGTCTATAGGGATAGCAAAGAAAAAATTTAAGGATTATGGCCCGATTATATTACAGGATTTTATAATACTCTGTAAAATATGTACAGATAGATACATATACACCTATTGTATACCAAAAACTCTTTACAATTAATTGTTGTCGTAGAATAATAAGTTTCGTTATTTCTGAGAGGGATCGGAGTTAGTACAGTTAAAATCAAAAAACTCATCAGTTTATTTTTTACATTAACCTAAGTTGCAAACTCAAGCCATCTTTGAACGGCTGTCATTTTTTGACTCGGTTATCCGTTTGAGGTCGGGTTTGCGGCCCTGTACTATACTAATAAAGACCTTTTATTTGATATACATATCAACCTATGCTTATACATTTAAGATTCTCACTACTGAAGAAGTACCGGATCACTGAATATGTGATAAAATAGATTTTTATGTCCAGTAACTTTGTGTAAGGTTTTGTAGCTCTATATTTTAAATATTTTGAAAAATATTTAACCGACCCGGGACTTTTTGGACACCCTGTATATATATACATATAGAAAATGGTGTATAAATGTCCTTGGATAATTTAAGGGAAGTCATATCAACCGATAATACAAAGTAACTGCATTACACGCGTTTACATTTCATTTATTAAAATATTGTAATTCAATTGAACCCGGCTATTGTAAAAATAAATTTATTGTGCAATTGCTGTTTCGCCCTCATAGTTTCTCATAATACCAATTTAAAACACGCTGGCCCCACGTGCATGCAAACTCCATAGAGTAAGAATTCATCGATCACGATTTTGCTTATTTAGAGATACAGCGTCGTGAAAATAAGAAGTTCATAGGTTGGTTTTTCTCGTTAAGAAATAGACTTTTATAAAAAAAATTTATATTTATATTTTTTTTTTTATTTGTCAATTTGAACCTCTGAAGTTAATTATATGGTATCATAGAACCATATTAATCTCCAGTATAACATAAGTTTCCCAACTTTATAGACTGCATGGCTTCAAAGGCAAAGCGTTTGTATTGATTTCACACAAACACATGTTTATATTGGAGAATAGCACTCCATCAAGTAAAGCCCAGGCTATTCAAGGAGACCGACAGTCATGCTTAACCACGTTGTATATTGCTAAGAATTGGTTAGGATGTATATTTCCTCTAGCTTGCCGCATTACTGCCTTTGAATGGTGACATTATTCTGCACCTTCAATCCCTGTAATACTTATGATACGTTCACTTGTACTCTAAAAATTGTTTATTAGTGGCTACTGTCTTCGCATCCACGTACGTACACAGATACATGCTCGCGCGCGCGTACACACACACACACACACACACACTTCTGACCACATGCTATTTATTTAATTATTTAAACCTATGTGTGAAAGAAATAACCGAACACAAATGTATTTAATCTTGAAAGGAGATGTCTCAATGTTGTAGTTGCTGCCTGTTTACCCATAGAAGTTTATAGAAAATGCCTACAAGAGGTGAATATTTTCCATTTTCAGTAGTTATACATACAAATTTTGAACTATTCATTAATAACTTAGTATGTAACTTAATAGAGTCCAAATAAAATTCAGGTTTAATAATTTACAGTGCTACTGGCTCTCAGTCCCTATAATATGAATAAATATTTTGTATAAGAAATTTATAAATATAAATTGGCATCATTGCATGTTGCTTTTTAATTAATTGTCGTTAAGGATATGTATTAAAGAAAATAAAGTACATGTATTAAGATTTATTAAAATTCAATTAGAATAAGGAAAGGAAAAAGGATTGAAGGTCTTTTTCAAGGCTTGAAGGGAATCATTGAAAAGAATATGAGGTTTGAATTTGCCACTTTAGAAAACCCTGATTCAAAAAGTTTTTTAGGTTAATATAGGGTTCTTAGAGTTTCTTACTGTAATTTTTTACTTTGCATCAGACTATTTGTTTTCCTTTAGCCTAAATATAAAACTTAAAACATTACTTAGGACTAAACAAATTCAATGATATACACCTATTTTATATTTTTATCTTTATTACTTAAATATAGGGTTTTTTGCTGAAATATAATAAGTACTTCAGATCCTGTTTATGTTGAAATACTCGAATTATCCATTATCAATAATTCTTTAATTTCATCGAATACAACGATTAAAATGTATTTTTTATGATAGAAGTTATAAAATTAATTATATTTAGTTCAATGATCTCACTATAGTTTTTTTATTGTTTAGTATTAAAATATTTACCTTTTACTTAATTCCTTTCATTAATTATTTTATTGCATTTTCTGTTGACGACAACTTCTTACAGTATCCAGCATAAAATTTATGCTATGTCACCAACGCTCATGTAATATTATTATATTGATAGTTTAAAACCCGGTAAAAGTTAAAAAAAAAAAAAACGGGTTTCTCTATTTAGCAAACCAAACTGAAAATAAAATTAAGAATTACTGTACAGACTGCGGGCACAATAAACTAAACATATAATACTGTACACAAACCAGGAAACATCGGTACAGAGTTGTTATTGTCGGTCCGATCAAGCTGCGTGTTTGGCTACCAGATATACAGATGATTCCATTGATATCATATTATCTGTATGTTGAGATTTTAAGATTTTTGATTATTTTGTGATAAAAGATATTATTTATTTATCTATCATGTCATATACATTTACTAATACTCTTTTCCTCATAATTCATTTCACTTTTTTAATGAACTTGATTAGTAGCAGGTTGATCCTCACTGACATCTTTTACCCCTTAATATTTAATAAAGTAATTCTAAATATTTTTGGTAAATGTTTCAAAGAAAACAAATATTGTAGTCTTGGTTGATATAACTAGATGCGAACACAGTTTACTTTTTTAGTGTTTTTATACAAGGACCAAACTAAAGTTATGAATAAAGCAATGATACAATTATGATATACCGTAGCATCATATAACGAATACAATCTTCATTTTTTTTTAAACGTATTTGTGTGTTTTTTAATAGTATAATAATTTAAATTTAAATTATATTACAGCAATGACTATTTGACAGTTATGATCAAAATTGCATTGTATACTTATTACGACATGTGCTTTTCCATTATTTTATATTGGAATGTCTACAAGAAAGAGATTGAGTTTCTCCAACACTAGTTTTGATATAAGCTCAAATAAGACGGTACAGAAATGATAAAACATATGAAATGATAATATATTTTCATAATTTATATTTTTTTATATATTTATAAATTTACAGTTTATCCTTAGCCACATAAATAACAGGTATATTACAATAAGAAACTAAACAAAATCAATTGGCAATTATCACTTTAAATGGTACCTAAATGCTTTCTTGACGATTTAACAAAATTTCATTCCTCGTAGTAGGATATGTTTTAAATTTATCAATCTTTATCGTGCAAGATAAGATACAAAATACGGTTAAATTTTGTTCTCATATAAATTTAAATTTTCATTTTAATATAGGCTATATCCTATAACATTGCTTTCAACATATGTAACTGAAATACTAGTAAGATGTGTAATTATAATTATTATTTAACACTTCTAATTTTAGCTGATATATGCATGTTAAATAACATAATTCTTTGCTAAAAGCAAATCAGCTGGACGAATAGAAGGTGATTGAAATGCAATGAGCATGAACAAGCAATATGCTATACAAAGTTTTCTGTCTTAAGTGTACACTTTGTGTTTATAAAAATACATTCCTCCAACCGTATTATAAATAATATAGTACGCAATGACTTATGATGAAATATTTCATGTAAAACTTTACTATTACCTCTTTAATAGTTTATGATAAACTAGTTGATATAGAAAATGAAATTATATATCCAATATATATAGTGGATGAATAAAATATAATAATCTTTTTTTAACTATAAATTTATTCGTCAATAAATTTTTAATGAAGCAAACAAATAAACAGGAAACGAAAAAATGGTATTAGTGATACTAATAACTTTATTATATTAAACATGCATTATATACCGCGAATAACTTTGAATAACTACTAAATTTATTTTCTTTTTTTATTTTTAACATCATGTACTGTTGTAATGAGATTATATAAGTAAATCAAATTTGTAGTGATTTGATCGTAACTTTTGTCAATAATTACCAAACAAACAAAGAATCAAATTAAACTACTTAAGGAATAACCAATGTCATTCATTTATATAAAAAATATCAAAAGGGTGATGGAGTTTGAATTTGGTACTATTTTATTCACACATTTCTAGATAAAATAATTGTCTACATTAACATTATAGTTATTATAAATCGAATTCTTAAACTCGTTAATTATGATATAAATTACTTACCGGTTTAGAATTAATAATTTTCGTTTTAATTTATAACAATAAACCCGAACATACATTAACAATTACGCATACCAATCCTTACAGCAGAGAAAAGATACGTAGGTTTACAGTACTACAAGATAAGTCTTTATCGTCAACATGTGAGCAGCAAGCAATAACAATTCTGGTTTGTTGCCATACGAGAATATATCGCTGTTTGTCATGGACCGTAATTGCTGAGTTGTCCGCTGCATTTTACTGTCTCCTCTTTGTTACGTTTATTGGATGATACTATAAACTGAATATATATATATATATATATATATATATATATATATATATATATACATATACAGTGAATTTAGGATTGTTAGTCATGCTAATGTTTCATATTTTTATTTCTTAAATTTGTTGTCACTCGGATGAAGATATTCTTTAAATCTTATGTATTTTTAAATATACTAAATGTTGATTATCTGTATGATCACTAAAAGACATTTTAATCTAGTTAACCTCTGAAGATCTTTATATACGGTACCGCTGTTGTGTTACTAACATTAAAAGTTGAATTAAACTCTAATACGTGGAATGTGATTTCATTACTAAGAATAAGAATTGGTATAATAATACCAAAATAATAAAAATTACTTATATGACATAGGATAATTCAATAACACAGTCTAGGGTTGGACTATGAAACTTAAGAATATTTTGTTTTTGTTAAGAGTAAAGATATGACTTTAGCACGTACGGTGATAGCTAACACATAATCATTAAGATACGTTATTTTGTTCTTCACATAATATGAAGGTAAAAAATGTTCTAAATGATTCCCATCGTTAATTAAAAATTGTATTTTAAACTTCATAATAATAACACAGGAATGCCATAGACTCAATTAGCAATGAAAGTTAAGCAAAGGTATATGGAGTCAAAGTGAACAATGTTTTAAAAAATCATAATTTGATATCATGTAGACTATTAAAATCATATGATAAAGACAAAGATTACAAACCTAATATATTTATATAATTTTAAATACTTTTCGTTTAATATGCAACTTCTTGTGCGTTGCTGTGTATGAATTTTGTGTTTTAGTGCTCCCTGAGTTTTTTTACAGGTTTCTTTAAACAATGCAATGTGTTTTTACTTAAAAAATAGCCAAATAATGAGCACGTGAAAAATATTTATTTGCTTTTACATATTTAATAATCTAAATTCTACCCAAATATATGCATCACCATTTATTTCCAACTTCTTAAAGCTATTGTAAGGTTTGGCATGTGAGGTTTGTGGTGGTATTAGAGACTGGAGTGAATTTAACACGTAAAATCAGATAATGATAGCCTTATTTAAATTCAATAAAAACTGAATTACAAAAAGTATTTCCTCCGCTGGGAGTTGAACCCGGATCTCTTACTTACCGGGTGAATGTGCTACGAAAGTAAATAAAAGTCGTTTGACAGGTATTTGGTCATCCAATCAAATGTTAGTTTGCTTATTTAAACGCATATGTGACAGATACGGCCAAATACAAATAAATAAATCGGAAAAAGTAAGCGCTCTGTGGTGTAATGGTAGCACATTCACCCGGCAAGTGAGAGATCCGGGTTCGACTCCCGGCGGATCATGTACTTTATACACACACACACACCCAAATATATATATATAATTGTGACTATTCACAACAAGAATATACACAACCTAAAAGGAAACGAATCATAGTCTTTTTTTGAGGTGTTTGATTACTTGTATATGTAGTCTTACATACATAGGCTTACAATATATATATATATATATAATATATATATATATATATATATATATTTATTTATTTGTGTGTGTTTATTATATATAGCATTATATATATTTGGGTGTGTGTGTGTGTGTGTGCGCGCGCGTGCATCAAATATATTGTATAACCTAACTTGTTACTAGAAACGATTATGAACATTTGTTCAAGATCAATAATACACATTTATGTTGTAATAGAATACTTTTGATTTTTTTAATGTTTAAAACTATAACAAAGAAGTTAGATTTTGAAATAAAATAATTTCTTCCTTCGAGTGAATCTGTCGAATTGGTGATCGAACATTCTAATAAATTCCCTCACAATATAGCCAAGCAAGTTAAATTTTATTATTCCAGTGGAAGTATGTTATAATTGGTTATACAATCTGGTGAAAAGACGCTTTTTAAAACCCCGCTTTTGCCATTGTTATTATAAATCCTCTTAAAGGCAGTGGTCGTTTGTATTAATGGACAATGCCAACTTGCAAATTAATGCCAGCTTTAAGCTGTGAGATACAAAAAGCATTTTATTTATGTAATTATTCAATTTATTTTAGTATCCTTTACTAATTATTGTTTTAAATAAATAGTTGTTCCTAGTCTCATATTTATGAAATATAATACTTTCCAGAAATCGTAGGTAACACATTTTATTATTACTCTTCCATACTACAATCGCTTCATAAGCTGTAATCTCTGTTCAGGCCAATTTATGATTAAAATATTTAAATGTAGTCTCACAACAAAAATGGATTCAAATCGTTTAGACAATCCGAAATTTAATTAAAAGATCTATCGACATAACCTCAATTTAAATTTCTCTGTAACTCCAATGTGTAATGTAATACGACAAAACTTTATCTTCTCCTAATGCTAAACCACAATCTGTATTTATTTAAATTTCAAGTTTATAAGTCGTATAATAAATAAATTTATTTCAAAATATGAAAGTGTAATTCTTGATTTTTGTAACGCTTCATTCAGCAGTTCAACCTTTTTAAGTTTAATCTAAAAAATCTGGATTGTATCATAGTGTATTGACATACTATACCGTTCTTTGTTTAAAGTTTATTTTTGACGATGGAAGGATTTTGAAGGAAACAGTATTTTGCCGGACATTTGCCATGGTTCAGTGAAACGAAAATGAGCAGTCGTAGGTGGTTGCTCGACGGATGCAGACGTATTGTGACCTGTATTCTTTAGTTTAGTTTTAATAATTTTTGTTGTGTTTTGTTTTGTAATAAGTGCATGTTTTAGAGTTAGTGAAGTTGACCCACAACGTGGTGGTAGTGATTCCTGACTTGTTAGGTTCCTGACCTCCTCTCAACGTCTGGTATGATTTGTTTATTTTAGCCTAGATTATAATTATGTGTTAGGTTATTTATCTACCTGAAGAAGAGATCAGATCGCAGATCTCAAAACGTAATTCTTTGTTACTGATTTTTTATATCACACAACAATGGCAAATGTCCGGAAAAAAATCCTGTTTCCTTCACCTAACCATATTTATTTAAATGTTACACCTGTTTTAAATAACATAACCAAAATACTTTATAAATATTAAAAGAGTATTTTGATAAAGAGTCTAATATAGTTTCATTATATGAGATAGAACATTATTCAGATAATATATTACATTTACAAGAGTAATGGTCAGTAGATAAGAGAACATGCCTAAGAATAATATAAATTAGTAAATTCCTATCGATAGTGAAGATCTAATTATTAAAAAAAAAACCTCGCTAAATTTTTATAATCTCTTTTTTGCTTTTTGCTGGATAAACTTGAAAAACAATACTTTTGTTAACTATAAATAACCTTAATATTATACATGATATACTTTAAAAGCATAATTATATATTATATAAATATGTATTCTATTTTTTTACATTTTCATCATGGTGTTAAAGTTTTTCTTACTAATAGCCAAATTCACTGGAGATAGGCGAAAAAACATAAAAAAATTATTCCTAGGGCTGTCTAACTAATTGAACACTATCAGACTTGGTACCTGCTATGAATACATAAATAGCGTTCGTTGTTCAGGTTTCCGTAAAATGTACTTTGTACTTTCCTGTTTGGTGCCAGTTGTTCAAATAATAATATTGAAGGTACAAATATTTTATAGGTGTGATATGTTTATCTATTGAGGGAATAAAACTGTTAAAAGTTAAATATGTTTTTAAAAATGGTGCTTTTATAATTGCCATATTAGCTATAAACTTTCATCGAAGAAATTCGTTGTTATTTGATATTTTTTTACTGTTTGTCGCCGATAAGATTCAATACACCATACGAGTATAATGGGAATGGCAACTACAAATGTAAATCATGTAAGTCATACTTTCATAAAATTCGACTATATATAAGTTTATAAATTTTATTTCACGTCTGGTTTCACTACTCCCGATTTAACATCATGTTTTAATTATTTTAATTTTATGTAGTAAGTTTTTAAAGATTTTTCCATCTTTTAAGGAAATATAATTTCAAATGCATTTCTATTGCAGAATAACAATGAAGGAATTTATATTATAATGCAAAGTAAGTAAGTAAAATAAGATCAAACAACGTAATTAATTATTTAGACCTTTGCAAGCAATGTCTCATTGCGCACAATAATATAGTGTTAATTGGTTAGTAAAATTTCTTTAACTAGTAATTAAATTGAATTACGAGAATCTCTCATTTGTTTCTTTACTGACTGGTAGCTAAACCTTAAACAGATAAAGAGAAGATACTCTTTATTCAAGGACGATACGTGTTAATATACAAATTTTGTTCTGCAGAATAGAATATTATAAAAACAAGTTTAATTTACTGTAGAACATGAATATCTTTTAATGGGTGTAATCACCTAAGTGCATCCATGCGAAAACTTTTAATTTCGGACTAATTCGTTCCTTATATTGCAATAAAAATAAATAAGAGCCTGTACAGATCATATTTGTTACACTAAAATTTTTTTGCAATAATAAATTATGTTTTAATAGCAAAGCATTAGCCAACCCTATCAATCTGCTGCATGCAAATATTTCTAATTCTAAATGTATCAGACAAAAATATGAGGTTACTGGTTGAGTTTCAGCACAGGCTATTAATTTAAACGCGCAGTAGAGATTTCACTTTCGTTTACCTGTCTGTCCGTACGTTATACTGTTTGTGTTCTCATATCTCCAGAATGTACTGACACGTCCCTATGTGCACTTGACACTCGTATGTTAGTTATAGGTATAACTTAAACTTAAAATAAAAATTGTTTAAATTGAATTGAACTTACTTGAACGTGACTTGAAACTTTGCATTAGGTTCATTTCTTCATATGCAACACAGAGTTCAATTAAGGTGCATGTCACTTCTTGAGGACGATTTAAATATCGACATTTTCACACTGCAGCGAAGGAAAGAAACAGGAACGTTAGAGACCAAATGTAAATTTGTTAAAATCAGATGATTATAATATCCAATTATAAAATGAATGTGCCAATTACTAGATACAAATTAATACAAGTACTGGAAAAAGATTTCATGGCGTCTCTACTGCGACTACCTTAAAAGTACCTGGAACACAATATTTATTGGGATGTGCTATGGACTCTATGAAACTTAAACCTATTACTAGTTTCTGTAGCGTAGTTATTACAGTTCAAATTTTGATTAAATTTGAATGTTGAATTTAGTTCCAGATCCCCTTTTTTGTTATATCTATATCTGACCTTGTCTTATTCTTGACTCTGGAATATGGAGTCATGATCGTCTGAATAGATCCAAAAAAAATTCGGTGAAGAAGAGGCTCAAACGAACTGTTACATGGTTTCTGAATTTGCTTGATTAAGAATATTCATAAGGTTTTAAAACTGGGGGATAAAAAACATTGGCTAAGACACAATTCCAGTTTTCTTCTTTTTCTTTACACACAATTTTAATAAACAATTATATTAAACTTTATCAATGAATATTTCCGGTCAAATTAAAAATAAATTGCCTATAAATTATCTAACTTGGTTACTATTTGTTAGTCAGTATTTGTTTTGGTAGATACTATAAATTAAAATGAAGTAAGGTTATAAGGCTAATACATCGCAAATATTTGTTGCCATTAAAATAAATGTTAGAAAACTTTTTCATAAAAATTAAAATAATGGTTTTAAAAACCAATAATGAAACGTTAAAATATAATATCTAAAAAAGAATAATATTTTATACAATATAAAGTATACTATTGAAATAAAGCTTATTTCTCAGTAAATTTTAATGCCACTACAAAGAATAATTTCATTATTCGAATTATTAATGTTCCTTAATTTGATAACAATCAATGATGAATTTTTAATGCGGTGTCTGACGCTGTTTTAGACTTGACACCTGGAATATGGGAATCATTCTCATCTGAAGAGATCCAAAGAATGGCGGCGAAGGAGAAGGTGAAATTAAAAGCATAAATATCTTCGACATCATAGACACCTATAGAGGATCGGTAAAGCAGTCACACACCAGATTTGTAATAAAATAAGAGAGGAAACCACACCAACATTGAATAACTATTAATATCATGGGTAAATGAGAATTCCATGTGAAGGCTGCAACTTACTATCAATTATCATTACACTGATGGTAAGTATTTATAGAATTTTATGTTCACTTAATTCTAACCAATTAATAGCATAACTAATTGAAGAATTGGCCTTCAATAGCTTATGCTTATATCATAAAGCCATAGAGACTTATATTCTAGAGCCATAAAGACATATCAGGTGGTACAATAATATCTAGTACGATACGCTCTATTCATATTATTATTTATAATTAAGAAAAATAAAAATATGTTCTTATGTTCTATAACATATAAAAATGTATCTAAATAAGGCCAGAACATTTAGTAAGCTGGCTACATAAATTAAATAATATGGTTGTAAACCGTAAGAAATATGATCCAGCTTTCTCCATGGATTACAACATGAATTATAAGAATCGGTGTTATCAGTGGCATAATAATTTTTTTATTTACAAAATGATACTCCCAATAACAATATCCACTGAGGCTTTGGCATCTTTAAATCCGACTATTGTTTAAATTTTGACAACAAATTGGATAGTGTAGTATTGGCAATATCCTACCCAAATATATTTGTATTCTTTTGCTTGAGTAATTTACATTTTCAAATACATACTTTTAAACTTTCGCTTGGTGATGTAGTCATGAAACTAAATTTTTATAGATCATATTTTCATACCAAAAGATAAAAACACGTCATTTCATAACATTTAGTGATATGATAATCCTGTGCGATACAATGTTGCAATCAATTCAAACTTTTATCTATTTTACAATTTAAAAAACAGTAAAATTGTTATAAACTCTAGAGTCTTAGTGCAAAAAGAAACGCTACTTTATACAGTGGTGTATATTATTTTATATTTTATAAAAAATTAAAATTTTGCTTATCTCTGATATCTCTAGACAGGTTTTGTGTTTAAGACTGTTTAATTATTGAACTTAAAATGCTTTAATTCTTAACAATCTTTTCCTAATACGAAGATACATTTGAATATTTAAAATTCTATTATATAACAAAACGGACATATAAAAATGTTCGACATCACTAAGTTTGTTTTCTTCAGCTTATTTATATGTAAAAAATATTGTTTAGTATTTTCATTCATCTCTGTGCCCTCCAATTTACATCTCCAGCAAAATCAAAACACTAGTGACGATCGACTTCTTTCTTAGAAGAAAATACTTGGTATATTTCAGGAAAACCTCAATCTAATGTTCTAAAATGAAAAATCCACCGAATTTTTAATGTCTATTTCGGGTATAAAATGTATAATTGCACTTATTTATCTTGCTTTTTGTTATTGATATTATTAAGTATTCTAAAAAATAATATTCATGTAATAAGATTCATCACCATTCAATGAGACTCAGGGTATTCTAATAAACCGGTTATTAAATTGAGGGTTGAATTTGTTTGTTGAACTTTATTAAACCACGACTGTAGAAGTTTTTATGATGAAAAGAGACTATTTGTGCTTCATTCTGTCATACACATGTATCTCCAAAATTAATCAGTTTTTTTTAGCCATGATTACTCTGGGTCAGATTATTTTTCACTGTCTAGCCAATATATTACTAAATTAAATAAATCAAGTCAAGTTCAACAATATCCTTCTGTTATTGGTTTTTAAGTTAATAAGATAAAATAGAGTTTTTATATATTCAATGGATTAGTATTTCAGAGCCTTTATAAAAAAAAAAACTACAATTAATCATAGTCATTCACTCATTAATTTCATTGTATAAAATAGCAACAAATCAGATTACAGTGTTTTCTATTTAAAGGTATAACATTAACGAAATAATTATATTTACTTTAAAAATTCAAACTACTATAATGTCTTATTAATTATTACGAATGTAATTATGTGTCTTTTAGTTTCTTACTATTATTGATTATTTGTAACCTATTTTTGGTACTACAAATGTTAAACATTATTCAGCCAAAAAATCTATGCGTTAACACGAACGTTTAGGTAATGTTTTTATGTTGATATAAACTATCAAATCAGTATAAGTTGAAACAATATTTGTCAATACTTAGTAACTAAACTGTAATGTAAAACTATACTATCTGTACCTACGAGGGCTATAGTAATCTAGATATAAACAGTACTGTACACGAGCCATGGAATATTGATATACGGGTGGTCATTATTGCGGGTCTGATCCGTGGTTCGTATTTGGCTACCAAATATAGAGGTGAATCTATTTATATCTTGTTACCTGTCGGTTGACGTGGGAATATTTGTGTTTACTGAGTGATAAAAGTGTTTATAACATTCATATCACTTAAAGGTATTGTTTATTTAGTAAATTTGCTCATAATCAATTTTACTTTTTAAATAACTTGGCATTTCCAACTTTAACATTTTTATTATTGAACAAAAAACGTTAAACGTAAATTGTTCAAATAATTTATAAATTACATAAAAGCTTAATAATTTGTGGTGGAGGGAAAGGTGTAAGTTTATCGTGTTTTTAATATGTTATTAAAATTCCCAAATAACCACCCTTTTGTTTGTGCGTATAGAACTACGAATTTACAGTGTATATTATGTCAGAAACTTAGAGAACCATATCATGACAAGTATTATAAATATTTCATTTTCCTAACGTAGGAGAACTCATGAAATTTTAATATGAATGCTTTATATTCACAAAATCATATTTCCCTGTTGCATGCGCGGAATTTGCTGGTTCAGTGCATATTTGATAACATTTGCGAAGTGGTTGGTAGAATCTAATACGGCTAAAAACAGATTTATTACCAGTTCAATTTACCGTTGTTTTAAAGTTTGAGGTAAATTCTTCATATAAAATGAATATTTTAGTATTAGTTATATAACTGAGTTCAGGTTACATTTTAAATTTCTTTAACAATAATTAAAGTAAAAGTTTAAATTTAAGTAACTTTATGATATACCATACGACAAATAAACCAGAATAATCTTTATTGTTTTACAATGTCCTTATAATCTTTTTACAATACTCGTAATTTTATTAATCTATTAAATTTTAATTTCGCATAAAATCTAGCAATAGCTATTTGACAGTTACAATAACAATTTCACTGTTAAGATACGAAATATGGTTTTTAAAATATTTATATTTGCAATTTTGCACACAAAAGAAGATGGTCCTTACCCAGACTTGTTTTAATACAGGTTAAAAATAAGAGGATAAAACATATTAACCGATAACTTATTTTCTACATAAGATATTTTGCTAGCTTGAAACAGTTATTAATGACAGTCAAACACAAATAATAGGTATAATGCAATAATGCTTTTTTGACGATGTAATATTACTTACGTATTACGTATTACTTACGTATTATTAATTACGTAAAATAGGATAAGTTTTAAATTTATCAGGCTATATCATATAAGATATGATATACATATGTTTTAATCTTATCTGTATATCAATTTAAATTTTCATTGTTATTTTAGGCACTGATCATTATGAGGTAATATTCTATAACAGTGCTTTTGTATATATGTATTTGAAATCCTCGTAGGAGTTTGTAATTATGATCATTATTGACCACTTCTGATTTTGCTGATATGTGCATATTAAAACAAAATGCATTTTCTAAAAGCAATTCAGCTGGACAAACAGAAGGTTGTTTAAATGCATTAGGCATAAACAAGGAATATTCAATATATTGTCTGAGGTGTACACTATGTGTTTATAAAAAAACACTTTCTTGCGGCTTTATTACATACAATGTACTACGCAATGGCATGCTATGAAATATCCCATTTTTAATTATACTTTATATTTGTCATAATTTATTATAAATCAGTATAGAAGAAGAAATTACATACAAATATATATATATATATATATTGGTCTTATAAAATTCAAATTCAATACTAATCTTTCCTTTGTAACTTTATTTATTTAATTCAATAGTTCTTATATTATTTATTAATAATTATTTAATAAGGAACAAAAGTAATATAAATATAAAACAGAGTGTTCGTATATATGAACTGATAGACTCCGAAACTATCTTACCGAGAATAATGAAAATATGTATAAGTATATTTTTATTGAAAATGTTTACATGCTATGCCCGTTGACGTAACTAGGCGGAGGTGGAAAAAGGTTAACGTTTTCAAAGCGCCTACACATTATACACTGCAGATATTTGAGAGTTCTGTAATTTAACAGCCAAACATTATTTGAAGGCACTAAGTTATGATTTAAATTTATCCATATGTAAGTACCAATAAATTATGTATGTATAAACTAAAATTATGTGACAAATAATTTTATATATAAACAGTAAATTAAATAATAGTAATAAATATATATAATAAAAATTTTAGTAATTTAACCACTTTTATAAATTCATTACATACCGCAAATAATTTGAATGAATTCCGTAAATATATTTTCCCTGTTAATATTCTAATACTGGTATAATAAAGTGACATAAGCCAATAAAAAAATGTAGGTAAATATTTTTTACTAAGTTTAAACATCAAACAATGGTTATTAATCAATATTTACTAACAAAAAAGAGTAAAATTCCACTTTGAAAGACACTTTGTACAAATACGTTACAAATATCATTCATTCTTACACAAACTATAAAAATACGGATGTATTTGGATTTAGTACTATTCTATTCACACATTTTCAGGTATAATAAATTTCTAAATTATTCATTACGTCGATTAAAAATTGTATTATTAAACTTGATAAAAATAATACAAACTACTTACCATCGTAAAAGTAATAATTTTGCGTGTTTATGTACAACAAAAAAACCCGGATATACATTTTCAATGTGGCACAAGAATCCTTACAGCAGAGAAGAGTAACTTAAGTTTGACCAACACTACAAGTGAGTCTTCATCACACATCACAACATGGGAGCAACAAGCAATAACAATTCTGGTTTGTTGCCAGTCGAAAATATATTGCTGTTTGTCATCGGTCATAATTGCTGAGTTGTCCCCTGTATTTTACTGTCTCCTCTCTGTTACGTTACATACTTAATACTGTATGTACTGTGAATTTAAAATTTGGTAGTAATGCTAATTTATCATATTTATATTTTGTAAATTGATTGTAACCCTGATCAAGATATTCTATAAAAAGTTATGTCTAAATGTAAATTTTCATTATCCCTTTGATAACTGACTGAAAAACTAATCTACTTATCCCTTTAAGAATGTTATAAACCTGTTATGTGCAGAACTTCGTATTAAACATTGAAAACTTACTAATCATGTGCTACTAGTCAGGTTTTTCTGTGATATAAAATACTAGGTAAACAAATTCAGTAAGCATATCTTTTTATAACACCGGTACTCAAATAAAGATTAAAACCCTTGTATGTTTAGCTTTAAACTAAAATAATGGCGAAACCTTAATTCTTTATACTATCGATTCCCAAATTATTATTTAATCATAATATAATAGATCCATAGATGAAGTGGAGAGAAAGAAAGCTTCACCAATCAAAGTGGCCCAAAATCGATACACAATAGTGTAACAAGTGAAACTTGTTTAGTAGGATAAGATTATCTTAAATTTATGTTATCGTTTACTATATTACATGTATTAACTTATATCACTAAGTCTGATAGCAGAGGATAATCTAACAAAACTGATTGTTGTTGGTCTTTGAATTTAAGAAAATTTTATATTTAAGTGTATATTTTATGCTTTACCACGTACAGTGATAGCCAACCCAGGATTATTACTGTAAAACATCTTAAGTTTAATAATTATTAATTTGTATTAAATATTGGAGCGCTAAATCGTCTAGTAAAGTTATATATTAAGGTCTTACTACATTAAGTCTTCCAATGATACCGTTGAAAAGAATCTTAGGGAAGAACACATTAAAGGTGGCTGTAGTTGGAGCGATTGCTTGTTTTCATAGTGTAAGCTTCATCATCCAGAAATGTAGTTAATGTACTATTAACTACAACATTTCTGTTATTTCACTGTTGAGATACTTTATTATGGCATTAATATTTATGATAATATGAAAGGTTTTTAATTACGACTTATCCAATTTCAGGAATAAACCTCTCAAAAGAGTTTTTTAACTTAGTCTACTCACAAACAAAACCCCCAGAAAAGTTTTATATTTGAGTATATATTACCTAGGTAGACATATCAATGAAGGAGGAGGAGCTATGTAGACATAGTTTATAACAGCTATTCGGCAGTTTTAAAAAGGACATTAATTTGTAATTACTATTGGAAATATTGCTCAATAAGAAACACCATGCCTCGGGTTCAGTAAAGTATTTAAATAAATAGTGCTTGTTAGTTCAATATTATATATTTTTTAATTTAATTGCTAGTGTTTGCAAAATATTTGTTGAGCATAAGTACATGTAAAAAATATTTGTGTTAACCTTATACTTGCCTTCACAGTCCAGTCCTAATAGACGTCAGTATATATATATATATGTATATATATATATATATATATATATATATATATATATATATATATATATATATATATATAATGCATGGGATGGAATGCACGAGAATCCTGCCGCTATGAAATTTGGCTGTTCTTGAATGCCTTAGCCCTATTGAAGAAGGGGATTAAGGTAAAACTAATAACCCCATACATGCGGAAACAATTTTCACAAATATTCACTTTCTTATTTTAGGTAGTACAAGGTAGGAGTACGCTACAATACATGTCGTGTAGCAAGAGCTACTTTGAGGTTCCATTGTAAATTTAACTATATGACTTTTATATATAGAAGCTTTACATTATAATGTAACTCTCGAGATTTCCTGCAGGTGTCAAAGATAGATTAAACAAACTAATTTCGTTTAGTGAAATTCAAATTATTTGTGGCATGCAAAATTATAAAACACATTCCAGTCTATTTTTGATTGATTAAGTCTATAGATTAAATCCTTCTTAAAGTATCTTTAAAGTACAATTTATATAGATCACATTTTTCTCAATGAAATATTCTAAAGCAAACTTCAAAAAATTTAACGATCCGTTGCGCTAGAATTGGTTACTACAACGTAAAACTGCGCTAAAATCAAATATTGTAATTAACGATACGATATATTTTATTTTTTTTTTTAACTTCCTCATGTTTCAATCACTTATTTGTACAATATACAGAAAGATATACAGAAATTCAGCTATACAAAAATTATATATAAATACTTCCGTAGTAAATACATTTTTGTATAATATACGTTAAGTAGAAGAATGCATATAAATATCATAGGGTATTGTATGTGTTTAGTAGGGTGGTTTTAGTATTGAATTAGGCTAGTTTTGTACTCAGTTCCAGAGAAGTAGCAGATGACGAAATAATTTAACAGCTTATATGATTATTGGTTTAAATATTGGAAATCATATATTTATTTTTTGTCAATCTGATGACGTACTTTATATAAAATTTATAATATATATATATATAAAGTTTATATATATATATATTTTATATATATATATATATATATATATATATATATATATAACCAAATCTCCTTAATAATATATTAAATGGAAAATAACAGGATGAAGTTAAAAACCGCTGGAGACAAAGGCTTTAAGGTGACGTTGGAACCATCGTCAATTAATTGTCAAGAAAAACACTTTCAAGGACATAATCGCTCAGAAGTTCATCCAGAAAAAGAGCAGAAACGCTCTTCGTTGCTTAAATTAACTTATTTTGCAAACAACCTTAGACTCGTTAGTCTACACCATTGGCACCCAAAACTATCAAAATTGTAAGTATTAAATAGGCCATGATAAAGAATTAACCTTAACTGTATAACTTCAGTTATTCATTATATTTATATTGAATAATTTACATTAATGTAAAATATCCTTTGGCCTTTACAATAAGGCAAAGTACTGATTCTTGATAAATTTAAAAATGTGTTATCTTTTTTGATTGATGTTTGCAAATTTTTCATAATTTTGCTACTAAGAAGTACGTTAGAGACTAATCTTTCCCAAATTATAAACAAAGTACACGCTTTTCCATATAACAGGGTTAAATTTTTATGTAGCATAGAGTTTAATGTTACCTCTTTGTTTTAAAGGCCATTCTACATTCTCTAGGTATTTTTTAGAAAAATATGTACAGAGGCCGATAGACCTGCATAAAATGAATTTCCCCGGAAGCCTTAGTGATAGGAAAATACACAAAATGGCAAAGGTACCCTAGTCTCTATTATGGCTTTCATAACTTTCTCTCTACAAATAAATCACAGTATACAGATAGAATGGAATACATAATCCTAAAAGTACACAAATGTCTTATTTTAAACAAACCATTATGGGTACGACACTAATTTTATATTCTAAACCCAGTATAACGCATTTTTATTCAGTATAGGGAAATTTTTCCTTTTCCTCAGGCCAACTAGGGTAAGGATACAGTTTACAGCTATGTGCAGTGGCTCTCCGAATCGTTTAGTTTTGACACACGGGTATCACTATGCTACAAATGCTACCTAATTCTATTCGTCCTAGTATGGAGAAACATTTGACTCAGCACTCATAATGCTTAGAGGAAAATAAATGCATATCCGTTTGATTGAGGTGGATGATATTTGTCTTTGAACACTGGATTTGTCCTGAATTGCTAATAGTTATAGTTCACCAATGCTTTTGGCCGTTACTTAGCAAATATTTTCTATGAAAAGGGTAGAGTAAGGAGAAATTTCGTTTCTCAAGTCACTCACAACGGAAAAATGTCACAAAATGTTCAAAGACGAAGAATTATTACAGATTTTCAACTCCTACTAATATAATACCATAGGCATGAAAACATAATATACTGATACAATGGTGTAGCAGGACTGCAGTTTTAAGAATGTTTTGTTGATAGGTGACTCACATTTTAGACACACAGTAGTAAGTGCGTTTTTAAAGGGGCCTATCTTGAGTGCTGTCCTGGGGGGAAAAATAGTAGATATTAAGAATAGATTGTTAAATTATGTAGGTTTAAGTTTATCGGTAATTTATATTTCATGTCGGGTGCCAACAATTTGAGGAAAGCGGTATCGGGGGGGTCCTGGGTACAACGGAGGGCATGGTAAGCGGGAGGCCCTCCACAGCATTGGCGGATCTGCTGTTCACTGTCAAAACCAATTTTCAAAATTCTAAAATTTTCTTGGACAGTGTACTAATTCGACGTGACATTGGCTATAAAGCTCTACATGACTTCAACCTTCAGTTGGGCTCATGTGCAATAACTTCGACGTTGAATTCGTCGAAGCTAACACTTGTGTTAGCAGGCGGGACCTCACCCGGGATGGTGTGCACTTCTCCAAAGAGGTGTTGCTCGCTTGGGATCTCTATTTGTGAACGCTATTACTGCGGGTTTGCGGTTATCTGGATGCAGCACCAGCCAATGACCTGGTGAGGACATGTCTAGTCTCGGTTTGAGTCCGGGCCTGGGAATACCATCAGCAGTGACCATGACCCCTGGGAGCTGCGATGTTTCTCTGGTCCGGGAACTAAACTGGGATGGGGGGCACGGGGCGTCTCAAGTCGCGCACCTCAACATTAGATCCCTCAATACAGGGTTTGAGGAAATGTGCTCATTTGTGCGTGACTTTGACTTTGATGCAATTGGGATATCTGAGACATGGCTTCACCCCGGCAACCCCATCAGACAATTATCAGATGACTGGGTATACACTTCTGCGATGTGATCGGCGTGCTGACTTACAACGGCATTGCAGACGCTGGTGACAGGTGTGGCGTTGCCTTGTATAATTAAGGAGGGAATCTCCTTCGAGCAGCACACACTTACTGAGGATGTGGGCCCTGGTAGTCGAGTCTCTTTGTGTTGTCCCTGAGGATAAGGGGAGTAAGGCTTGGTTTATGTGTGGTATACAGGCCACCACATGTAAGGTACACTCACTGGTCAGCTTTGTTTCAACTCTATCTTTGTTAACTTGGCTATCGGATCTGAACTCAATTAATGTACTTGGGCGACAACAACATAGATTTTCTTGTCAAATAGTTGTAATGAAGCCAAGTACTTACGCCGACTCTTGAAAGAATACAATGCAATACAATTTAGTAAATGAACCAACAAGAGTGTACAGCAACCTCTTCCACCTTGTTAGACCACATAATAGTGGACAGGTCGGTCGAGGTCGAGAGGACCGGCGTCATCGATGCAGCAGGCCATTAGGGACCATAGAGGCGTGAAGATAAAGCACCACAAGTTGATATTATTGTTGCGTAAAAGTTAAGAAAGAGGAAAAAAAAGGGCCAAAAATGAAAACCTATAGAGATTTTTCAAAAGATCAACCCAGAAAGTGCTGTCAAAGCAGTCGCGGAGATTGACTGGGAGAGAGCAATGCACATTGACGGGGTTGACAATATTGAGCACTTCATCACTACCCATGTTATAAGTGTATTTGATTCACATGCTCCAATTGTAATGCAAGAGAGTGACAAAAAAGAAAGCCCCGTGGAGGAACGATGTCATAAACAAGCAGACTAAACTAAAAAACAAACTCCGTAAGAATATATTGGGAAAACAGGGGACAGTAAAGATTGGGAGATGTATAAAAGTAACACGCAATGAATTGAATGGGATGGTGTGGAGAGCAAAGAGAGATTTTTTTTCACTGAGAAAATTATCCACTAACAAGGATCCCAAAGTTTTTTGGACTTGTTTGAAAACAGTGTTATATAGTTATGAAAAAACAGGAAATGAAAAACATTCCACACCAACTGAAGCTTGATGACATCAATCAGTATTTTGTCAATATGGGGAATGGAAATGAAGCCAGAGTTGATGAAATCGATGTCTTCAGAACTAGTAAGAGAATTGAATCGATGAATGATTTTTAGCTTTTCTGCTGACACTGGAAAGATGATGTAAAAAAACACTTAAATGAAATAAAATCTAGAGCTAGTTGGTAGTGATGAAATATCCATCCAAAATGGATTAAGGCCGTGAGTCCGTATGCTTTTGGGTGCAATTACTCATCTCATTAACAAATCATTGATGAACCGGTGTTGTGTTCCCGCAGAGATGGAAAAAGAGTGTTGTTCATCCATTGCCAAAAAGTAACGTCCCCTAAAAGTTGTTCCAACAACTGAGACCCATCTCGATTTTACCAGCAATATCAAAGATTATGGAAACGATAGTAACACCGTCAAATACCACAGTATATGAACGAAGTAAAATTATTGCCAAAAAAACACAATCTGGATTTAGAAAAAGTCATAGTACATTGCACTGCCCTGGTAAGTCTGTTTCAGTGACTTAACTGATTGCGGAAAGATAAATGGATGTGATAGTTCACTAGTGATACTGGTACTTGACTCACAAGCATTTGATTCCCTTAACCATGAACTTTTGTACGCTAAGATTGCATTTTTATGGTTTTGGCAAAAATTCAATCGAGTGGGTAAAATTCATACCTAGGAGACAGAAGTCAGGTTACAAAGATGGGGAAGTGAGACATCAACTTCACTTGTTCAAAAGGCGAGGTGTTCCTCAAGGGAAGTTGTCTTGGACCTATATTGTTCAACTTATATTCCGTCTGATCTTCCCAAGTTGTGTTCATACCGCTGTGCTGCTCACCTGTACGCTGATGATTGTCAGTTGCGATTTGTCATACGACCCTGGCTCCATTGATGAGGCGGATTGAGGAAAATAAATTCCGACCTAGTGAACATCAACACTTGGTCGGTTAACAATGGCCTTAAACTCAATATAGGTAAGCTGCATTGTCCTTCATCTTGCCCCACACAATCTGGTGCAGGCCCTTGGTCAGAGAGCGAGTGAGATGTAAGGCTCAGTGGGGAGAGCCTGTCTTGTCTCTGAGTCAGTCAAGACTCTCGGAGTTGTGCTTGTACCTAGTAAGCTCACCTTTTTCTGATCATGGTCACTCATGCTATCCCAGACGTGCCCTTTGGTAGGCTGAGGGCGGTCCCTGTACAAGATTTAAGAAAGTATTGCTGCAGAATCCGCTAAGCTCCGGCTAATGAGTTACTTCCTTTGTTTCTGTCTGTATTTTAATCTACTGCTTCCTGCATACGGCAACAGTAATCTCTAGGGGAGAACCACAGCGACTTGGATTCAAAGACTGCAAAACTCTGCCGGTTCCGATTATTTTCTCTAATTTGAGACGCTTTGATGATCATTGTCCACCCTTCATGATAGAGATGCTGTCAGTTTGTCCCCCATGGAAACATGTAGCAGGATTCCTGACATGTGGCATGATCCACAAGGTGCTTGCGCGTGGAGGGTGAAGCCGCCGGTACCTGAATCGAGAAGCTCAATTTCGGGAGGAGGTCTATCAACGGCAGTGTCCGCCCTGCTTCACTTTTCCCAGAGTCAAGCATGGGG
>NW_025781260.1:0-42555 GCF_021130785.1 Homalodisca vitripennis | reverse complement strand
ATTTTTTTATAAATGAACACAGAAAAAACAAATATTTTTCTTGTCATAAATTTTTAAACGCAGCAAAAAGATTTAAAAAAAGGAAAAAAAATTGAATTTTATCTCTCGGATTCCGTTTTGTACTTGACTTCAAGCGTTTATAAAAAAAACTAATTTCTATTATATACCATTTAACTAGAATTTATTGGTGATATCTGAAATATAAAAAATATTTTATATGACTATTTAAAATTCCATATTGTACACTTTTTGTGCTTTTTTTTTTACGGAAATTGACCCAAAGCACTTTTTTTATGCACAGGGGGTAAAGACATAAAGCCGATATATACATGTTGAACATCATAATGTATTCCAAAATACCCTTATAAAACCATTTTTATGAATTATTTTGGTTCATAAATCAACTATATAAAATAAATATAAAATGCAATTTGATGTTACATACCTATATTTACTAAATATATACAAGTGTAGAATTCCGCTCCTCAAGCAGTTTGAATAGCTAGTTCTCTCAAGTCACTTGATCTATCTCTAAAAGATTTCACTCAATTTATCACGAATTCATTTACAAAAATATGTGTAGTATAATATTATTTAGCTCATAAAGTAATTAATAACTAGCTGAAATAAACTCCAAAAAATAACTATGGACTTGGAACAACAACTAGGAAAGTAAACATAATATGTTTGTGTGGGCGGGGGCCAAGATGTCTGGCTGTACAATCTGTTGATTTTATATATATCCATAGATGGATTATCTGTACAAATTAGTATAAAACCTAATACAAATACGGTTATCATTGTTAAAGTATGATTCTCACCATCTTTCCAAATATATGATTTTTATCACTAATTCAGGATCTATATTTACTCCTTCAAAAATAACATAATTGACACAGCATAATGCTGTAATCGGGCCGGAATCGCCGGCGCTTGCCACTTAGACGAGACGGGCCGACCGCGCCGTATATATGGCAGCACTGCCACTTCTAGGGTTAAAGTTAGAATAATTTGATATTAGTTATATATTATATATGATATTTACCTATTAAAATTACGATGTATATTCTACAGTTGTTTTCATATTAATTGTTATACTTTGTCTTGGCCATGACAAATTAATATAGCAAAATACTAATGCGTAATCATCATTTCTGGTGTTTCTATAATTTCTTTATTTTAAGATATATTGGTTTCCACAGCTCAGCTCTCGCGTGTCTGCCACCAACCAGGTGTACCCAAAGTCTGGCCAAAACTGAGATTCCGACTCATGTGATGATGTTTTATTGATGGGAGGACCAAGGCTATCAGCAAAGGAAAATGTCCACTGATGTTGTCCATCTCGTTGAAGTAGCTGTACAGGTACTTGTTGTTTAGAATTGTAAATAAATTTAGTGGACTTATTGTTTTTTATTATCAGATAATAATTAAGTTAAGGAGTGCAATCAATTTTTGGACTTGTATATGAATTATTTTTTTATTTTCCAAGCCATATAGCTATTTAAGGATTATACTTCCAGAAGACAGAATAGTAATTTTATCACCCACAAGAACATTATTAGGCATTTAAAGTAGAATATTGGAGGCATACCAATTATCATCTGTAGGGAGTAGCATTATTTTAAAATAAAATAATAGCTGAAAGAAAATTAATGTTATAAATGATAACATAAGAAAATTTGCATGGTTGTTTTTAAAATAAAGGATAACTAAAAAACTACAATTAGTAGGGGAGGCCATAAAACCTGTGAAATATTTTATTATAAACTCGAATAATAAGAAAGTTATTTTTTTATTAAATAAAAACCCTGTCATTCTGCATTCAGAAATCTTTATCTCTGTAATTATATAGGAATAGGCAATAAAGGATGGGAGAATCCTTGATATACAATTTACTGTAAAATGTGTTCTTATTTTTTTATTTTACATTAATTTGTTTTCTCGGAGGACTTGATTATCAATGGATGCAACCTTATCCATACTTTAAATATGTACAACTCATGTTGGTAAAGTTTTGTAAAATTGTACCTGTCTTCAGAAAAGATGCATTTAACCCTTGTAAAGGACCTCTATTGAACTTTATTGGACACACCAGTTTCTTTGAACACTCTCTATCTATGACTGACCTCCACCATGTTCATGTCATGTAATGTTTGGATTGAAAAGTATTTTCTATTGTCCACTAAGTTTATTTAAAAAAGTTATCAATTTTTTGGGATTTTAGGAATATGCATACACAAATGTAAATCGGTTAGAAATATACAGGGTGATTCATGAAGTTCTCCCCCCACTTCTACAGCACATTGTACTAATAAAAATTATGAAAAAATGTTATATAAACATAGGTCCGAAAACGCTTCGTTAGCGAGTTACAGCTAGCGAAAGTATTTCGCCTGAATTCCTGGGTTAAGAGTAAAATAAAAGCATACTGAACTTTTGGAAAGGTTCATTAAGTAAGAAATATTGTGGATTCTTATGTATTTTTACCTGATAAAGCTAATAAAAATAGGTTTTCAGAACTGTACCTGTAGTAGTTTATTGAGGGATTTCAGGGTTAAATGCAAAAAATTGGGGCACGAAACAATCTTTTTTTAAGTTTGATGTACAATAACTTTGTTTAAATTGGTAATAAATACATAAAATCAACAGACATTAATTGTACAGAAATGTAATTCTGAGAAAATTGATATAATCAAAGTCTAAAATAAAACAGAAATAAGTACCAAAAAATCGATTTTATTCAGTATAATACATTACTAGCTGTAAAGAAAATACCGTACGGTATTTTAGTTAAAATAAAACAAAAACAAAATGTTTGTTCCTTAATGATGAGATAAATTGAGAAAACAAGATTAACTGTTAAATAAATTTGTTTGTAAATAAAAATATCATGTTTTATTACGTTGTATTTTTTTTTAAATAAAAATTTACATCAAATGTTCGAAAATAAATGAAGCAAACATTTTCCCATTATTGTTTACTAATCATCGAAATGCAGTTTTTCGTTTTATTAATTTCTAAGTTGGTTAACGCACGAATAAACAGCTGATCAACAATGGTATTCTGTACTGTTACGTTAGAAACTGTGTATTAGTGGTGTTTTGCAAGCTACAGCAGGAGATCGGGTTCTGTGAATCGTGTTATTAAATGCAATTTTTCTGTGAGTTATAATTCGATTGTTTATTCAGCGAAAAAATGCCTTACTTATTTACATCAGAGGAAATACGCTGATATGGTTTTTTATTTTGGGTTACTGTAATGGTAATGCTAGAGCTGCTGTAAGAAGAATATGAACTACGTTACCCTAATAGGAGGATTTCCAGATACCAAAACAATTTCAGGAACTTTTCGTACTCTTCGGGAAACAGGATCACTACCAAGTACTAGGACCAATTATGAACGAGCTGTCCAACTTGATGATGATATTGTTATTAATGCTGTTCATCGCAGTCCAGGTGTAAGTACACGACGTATTTCTAGGCGGATAGGGAGTTTCGCAGTCAACGGTGTGGAGGCCACTTAATCGAAATAAATTTTATCCGTTTCATAAACAAAAGGTTCAACATCTACAGCTAGGGGATGGTCCGCTTCGCTTGGAGTTTTGCAACTTTATGAATATTAATATATCAACTCTACAAGCGTATTTTGTTTACGGATGAGGCACAATTCACTCGGGATGGTGTCAATAACTTGCACAATGAACACTCATGGGCAGAAGAAAATCCACATGAGGTTAGTGGAACAGAAACTTTCAACAACCGATTTAGCGTCAATGTCTGGTGTGGCCTTTTGCACAATCGGCTTGATTGGACCTTTCATATTACATGGACGCCTAAATTCTGAGTTCTATTTGCATTTCCTTCAAAAAGAGTTGCCGCAGCTGTTAGAGAATGTTCCTTTACATCTCAGACAAAAATTTGTACTTCCAGCATGTTGACGGAGCACCTCCCCACTTTTCACGTGCCGTTTCTGCTTACTTAAATCATCAATTTCCTGGACACTGGATTGGTCGTGGAGGGCCTCACCCTTGGCCACCAAGATCACCAGATCTATCTCCATTGGATTATTGCATCTGGGGATGAATGAAAAGACATTGTATACAAGACAAAAGTGAATTCTCGTGATGAATTAATTGCCCATATTATGGATTCGGCTGTGCAGATACAGGGAAGTCCTGAAAAATTAAGAAACGCAACAAAAGCAATACACAAACGTGCTGCAAAATGTATTGATATTGATGGCCTCATTTTCGAACATCTACAATAAAAAGGTGGCGTACGGTTGGCCCAACCTGATTAATTTTGCTTAAAAGTAGTAATGTATTATACTGAATAAAATCGATTTTTTGGTACTTATTTCTGTTTTATTTTAGACTTTGATTATATCAATTTTTCTCAGAATTACATTCTCTACAATTAATGTTTGTTGATTTTATGTATTTATTACCAATTTAACAAAGTTATTGTACATCAAAAACTTAAAAAAACATTGTTTCGTGCCCCAATTTTTTGCATTTAACCCTGTATCCCTCAAAAATCTACTACATGTTACAGTTCTGAAACCTATTTTATTAGCTTTATCAGGTAAAAAATACATAAGAATCCACAATATTTCTTACTTAATTAACCTTTCCAAAAGTTCAGTATGGCTTTATTTTACTCTTTACCCAGGAATTCAGGCGAAATCTTTCGCTAGCTGTAACTCGCTAACGAAGCGTTTTTTTCGGACCTATGTTTATATAACATTTTTTCATTAATTTTTACTATAGTAAAATGTGCTGTAGAAGTGGGGGGGGGGAGAACTTCATGGAAATCACCCTGTATTTACCAGGAACTGATACACTACTATGATAAAAATCAACATTGACAGTTTGAGAGTGGTAGAAGGATTAGTTGGGTATTAGAACCATTGTTGGCTTTATTACTTAGTAAACTGTGTTCATTAACTTAATAACTGGTTTTTATCTGCTTTCCCATGACTCATAAACTTATGAATTCCTTTTACTCCCCTTATTATTTTACACTACATAAACTATATACCTTCCAACATTTTAGTTTAATGTCATGGTGAGATCAATGGAAGGCACATGTCCATAGCATAGCAGTTATAGGTGAACGTCTTAGTCTAAAACAATTATTGAATGTTGATGAATGAGTTCAGGGAAACCTTTTATTCCCAATTTTATTACTAAAATATTTTATAGGTATTTTGGTTTGATAAGTTAAATTATTATGTTATTTAAGTAGTTGTTCTAGAACATGACGTACAAATCATTGCTATTTTTCATATTTGGTAGAACTTGGTGACACTAGCCAGTGCAAAGATCATGGAACACAGCAGCAAGACACTGAACCACAGTAAGCCTCAGTTGGACAGGAGTTCCACTTATTCCCTGGAGTTTCTCCCAGCGCAGCTCCTTGCCTGACATCCCTTTGACCCCCACGAGAACGCCAGATCCTGGAACAGACATCACAGTCAGTCACCCCCCACCACTCTCTCAGCTCCGAGTCCGTCCTGCATGATGATGTTCCTCCCCCTAAGCCACCCCTACCCAACAGGTAGGCACTTGTTACTATTGAAAGTCAAACATAATGAATTGGGTAATATGTTTATGATAATAAGTGTAACTGACCCAATATTAATACAATATACAGTCAACTACCAATCGTAACACAACATGAGAAGATGAGACCTTAAGAAAACACCAAGCCAATATAAACTCGCATTTTCAGTTCTCCTCCTCCTCCATGTTAGTACTATATTTAGATTTCAGCAACAAATAATTTTTGAAGGTGGATCTTGGTTGTGTTTTTTCTTGTCTTGTGAAACCCTTGTTTATTATTATAATTGTGTTTAGAACAAAAAAGTATCATAATGAGTTTATGCTAATGTGGGATAGCCGGAATCAACCGTATTGAATTGTTTGTGAGTTCTACCCAGCCAAAAGCATTACTATATAGTGTGGTATATTTTTGAATGTGTTGTTAGTTTAGTATACTTAGTTGTAAATAAATATTACATAAAGAAACTCCAATTTCCTTGATTGAGGTTATTTAGCATTGCAGTATTGCCATGGCATCTCACATTCACTGTGGTTTAAATTTTTTTAGTTTTTTCCTGGTCTTGTAGCATTCCTTTTTTGTTTCCTTCAACTTTTGTACCTTCACTTACTATTATAATTGTGTTAGAACAAAACTATCATTGTGAGTTTGTGCTAAACTGGGATTGCCATGCCACATTTAATTTCTTCTGCAGTTTTAGATTTCAGCACCATTTCAATAAATGCGGAGATTACTAATCTAAGCCTGTCAATAAGACTATTTCCCTATCATTAGAGTCTGCAAAGAGTTAGCCAAACATCACCATGCTCTGAATTCCTTCAGAGGACACTCTTAAGTTTCCTAGGCTTACACCCATCTTGAACACATACACTGAGAAAATTGCTGTTGTTGAGAAAAAACAAGGGTCAGGTAAATATTCACCTCATATAGCCACTTCACACTCTCACACGTTTCCACTTTCCACTGACCTCATGTCTTCTGCTGTCATCATCCTTCTCTGTCCTCCGTGGTGCATTCTAGGGCTTCAGGATGGATAAGAATATTCTCTTTTACACCTACTTTTGATTTACAACTACAGCAGAAAAGTGCTAGTTTCTGTCATTCCTCCGTCCATGTAATATTGAAAAACTACTTTGTATCCCAGAAGAAGGTGAACATGATTTTTTTTCTTTCCAATTGCTGAATGCAAAATGTTTTTGGACACCCGGCGATGAAGTTATGTTGCCATTTTTCTCGGTCTCATCGCCTATAACAATTTTGTATTGAAATGAACAACCTTCAATGTGAAAACAATACATAAGTTTTTAACAGACTTCAATGTGACATTTCTTTCAATTCACTGATCAACTGATGTAGCATCCATCTTGCAGACATTTTTATTCAATATCAAACACATATTATTGGACAATATTCTGTGCTGAACCATAACTTATCTTAAAAATTGTGGCTAATTTGTTCCGTTTCTATGCTCTTTGTCCTGAACAAGCTCTACCACTGACGGCAGACTAAACTATTTGGGACTTTACTAGGCAATATATTGTGTTAACATTGGAAGAATAGTTTTATATTATTATTTATTGAATTCCTAAAGAGGTCTCAATTAGTTAGCTATCAGATATTTCATAAGATCATTCTTGTGATGAAAAAAGTTTCTATCAATATATAACAGTTTCTAAAATAGTAATATGTTGGAAGGTCCCCTGGGGTAGTGATTTCACCCCCTCCTCTACCCCCCCAAGCGACGGGCAGCCACACAGTCCATGGAGAGGCTTTCCTTTACGCTCTAATAACTCTTCCCTTGGCAGCGTAGATTCCATGCTCAACTCTTCTTTGAAGGATGATGATGAACTTCAGGCTTTAGTGGATGAAGATAGTTCAATAAATATGGATTCTGTCCAGCATACACATGGTAAAATATTATTAATTTTTACGTATAGATAAGTTAAAGTATTGTTGAATGCAGATTTAATTATTTTGTACACTAGTAGTAATTTTTAGTTTTATCAGAAATAAATTGTATTTTAATAGCATCATCAAGCTTCCAAATGGCGAAAAGTATAGTGCTAAAGATAATGATTTTGATGAAACATGAGTGAGTGAGATGAGTGGACAGTATCAGTGAATGTGACAGTAATTTATATTTTTTCAGTTTACACAAAGTTATAGTATAGTTAAAAGTGGACTAAAAGTTTGGTATAAGTATAAACTCTTCACAGGGCAATTAAATTTTATTTAAATATATAAACTTATGTAAGATTTTACAATAAGATATATGCTACTCACTCTTCTAGGAGATAAAACCACATGGTTGTAAGCAAAATTTTAATAGTGAACTAAAGAGTTTTTGGGACAGTCCACAGTTTAACCATTTACAGTAACACTCACTATTTTAATTGTAATTGCTATTTGAAAAAGTAGTTTGTGAAGAACAAATAATAATAATATTTAATAATCAAATGGTTACTGGCAGGAGGTGGCCTACTAACATGACTCCAGTAGTAACAGGCAATTTGTGAGACAGAGTATAATAGATTGCATTATCGGTCAGCTGTACCTGTCTACCTAATCTGTCTGCAGGTAGATCTAGTAGGCAGACAATAACAGTTCAAGGTCAACTACTATTATCACTATCTTTAACTGACCGCCCACCAATATCTCTGATTCATTGATTTGTATTTGGTGTAATACGTTGAGGCAGAATATGGCTAAACAGTTTATCATGCTTTACTGGTGTTTTTTCTAAATAACTGTGTTTTTTGTGACACCTGCCTGTAAATCTGAAATCTGAACTTTATCTATTCATTAAAAATGGTGGTAAAAAATACAAATGACTTAAAAGAAGGGGATTTTGTGTTTGCTGCTGTCCGTGGTTATCCTCCTTGGCCAGCTCAAATAGATATAATTTGAACACAAAAAAACGATAAATATAGATATTTTCGTGTAAATTATTTTTTGGAACGAACGAAAACTTCAAAATGCAATCAAACTAACATTTTATCCGTATGAGGAATTTAAAAATAAATATGGTATCCAGAGAGAAAATAACGCCAAATTCAACCTGGCCTTGGATCAAATTCGCAAAGCCCAAAACTGTAATGGACAAACTACCCCGAAAAATATACAAACCAAAACAAGTGGAAGCAAAAAAAAAGTCTTGTGTTTACACATAAGTCTCCACAAACACCTCAGATTTTTAACAACGCCACAAATGGAAACCAAGAATTTAAATCAAAAACACTCTCCTGACACACTACCCTCTTCAAAGTACAGTAGTTGAAGATTCAGCTAAAATGAATAATAACCATAACAACAAACCCAATCCTTCAGCTTCACAAAATGAAAAAAATGAACATCTGTGAATCTTTGCTAGTGTCCGAATGGGTATCAGATGATGCGGTTCAAATCTACTATGATCTCTTGAACAATGCATTCCAAAATGATAAGTTTTATTTTGAAGACTCTTGAAGACTACAGAGAAATTATTCAACCCGTTTGTTTGCAAAATAAAGACTTTATTTTCTTTCCAGTAAATAATTCGCCAGAAATTCAAAATATTGGTGGTTCTGGATTCCACTGGAAGGCCCTTTTAGTGCTTGATAAAAAACAAAAGAACTTTTATCATTTTGACTCAGGAAGTGATTTGAATCTTGAACATGCGAAGAAGATCTCTAAAAGAATCAGTACTTATCTAGACCCAACACACAGTCTTTCCTTTAATCAAAGGGCTGACACCTCAACAAAACAACAGCATTGAATGCTATTGTTTCTGCCTTAACAGGTGAAGTTTTTGCTTTACATCCTGAGATCCTAACACAAGCCTTAGCACCTCCCACTGAATGGGAAATTTTGACAAAGCGTGCCCAGCTTGCATTAATAATTTCATAAGAATCGGTACCTGAGTTTGAGTAAAATCTGCCATACAGGAGCTGATAATCTCCAAATTTAGCAATAAAATCTTACAAGGATAATTATGATAAGATACTTCTGAAAAACCAAGAGCTTGTCTCAGAGATATACAAATTAACACATAACACAAAACAGATCTCCTTAAAAATCGAGTACAACATAAGTCACACAAAAAATCATTCAGAAAATAAGTGGACCTTAGCAGTTTCTAGAAGAAACAAAAATAATAATGGTACTAACCTAAAAAAGCTACCTCAGCTACAGAAAACAGCAATATCAACTTCAAATAATTATCAAATCTTATGTAATCATGATTTGCAACAAACTATAGAAAAGAAAACATTCAACTTACAAGAAACAAAAAAACCAAACCAAATTTAAAAATAACAAAATAATTCAATCAAGACCAAAAAAATAACTTTTGGGAAAAAAAATTAAATTGGCAGTTTATTCAGACAGCCAGGGACATGAAGTGGCTCAAGGTATTGAAAGGGCAAATCAAAACGAAATCAAAGCCGTGGGATGTGTAATGCCGAATGCTCGTCTTCTCCAAGTGACAGAAGCAGCATTGTCATCAACAGATGATGCCATAGTTCTTTTGGGGGGAACTAATGATGTTCTACAAAGTAATGTCTCCTCAATATATAAATCACTGGAAAATGATCTAATTACTTTAAGCAAGAACAAGCCTGTAATAATAACCACAGTTTCAAGAAGATATGACCAAGACATATTTAGCCCAGTACACAACACTATTGACCTTCTTAATAATTACATTAGAGAACTGGTGTTTCGTATCAAATCTACCTATCTTATTGACTTAGACAGACTAAAACGATTTCATTTTACCAGACATGGCCTTCACCTTAGTGGCAGAGGGAGGACTAAGCTAGGCTATTTAATTATGGACATTCTGAAAAAATGTATTTCCAGAAAAGGAACAGCAGAGTTTGGAAGTGCACATTGGTGATTTAAAAGGTGTTATGGCAAACACACATTCTACTGGTAAATCACACAATAAAGTTGAATCCAGTAGTAAACAAGTCAGTTTGTGAACTCATCAATGTAATTGAGGCTGACATGAATAACTTAATGGATGAGTTTAGTCATGACCAAACAGTTGGCTTTGCCCACTGTATCTCCGCTGACCTCTGTGATGATAAACAGATGAGTGCTGGGGTTGCGCTGGTATTCAGAGATCGTTTTGGGAAACCCACCCAGTCACATTGTCTCAACAATTTTTTGACTTATCAGACATCCAGGTTTGGAGCATCTGTTTACGGTCTGGTGACAAAAAAAATATATCATCAAAAGCCAGAAAAGTGTGATTATGATACTGCTTTCACTAAACTAACGGAAGATTTTAAAAGAAGAAAACTAAGAACACTGATCTGCTCTCCAATGGGATGTGTAAGGGATCACATTACCATAGAACATTTTGTGGCTAATCTTATTCTCTTCCAGAAAGCTTCAAATGCCTGTGTCAAGATAGTTACAACTGACGAAGCATCTGCTGGTAAACTTAGAAATGGACTGATGCACTCTGATTTTGTTGCAAAATTGAAGTGTGAAATTTCTTTACACTTGACTCAAAACCACTACTAAAGACTCTAATGCTCTAAATGCTTCTATATCAAATGATGTGCTAGAAGTCAATGTGGCTGATACTACACTGCAAGACACGTTTCGGAACATTTCTTCTGTAGATAATAGTTTAATACATTTAAGTAATCACGTCTTTTCACCTAACCCAACTATTAATAAGTTACCAATTTAGCCAATGTAAAACAGGAACTAGCTCAATCACTGAACTCCGCACTCTTTCTGGAAATCCATCTAACCAGCATTTCATAGAGTTTAACATAATATTTTTAAATATACAAGGTTTAAAAAATAAAATTGATGTCTTAGCAAGTTTTTTTATTAGTATGCCTAATGTGCATGTAATCTGCCTGTCAGAACATTGGCTTGGATATGATGAAATTAAATTATCATTTCCGGATAATTATTACTGTGCAGCTGCATATTGCAGACAGAACCACATTAGAGGGGGGACATCCATATTTGTACATGGTAAATTTCAATCTAGGGAGTGGGACATTAGTGGATTTTGTGATGAATTAAACTTTGAAGCCTCTGCTATTTTTATTGATGATCTTAAAATATTGATAGTATCTTTGTATCATTCTCCAAATGGTGACCCCACTATATTTTTATGCACTCTTGACACATTGCTGTCATATATTACGCAAAAGACTAATTGTGATATTATATTGGGAGGCGATGTTAATGTTTGCTTTGATGTTACAAAAAACACTGCAACAGTTAGCAAACTGCTTAATATCTTAAGACAGTATGATTTTTACTATTTAAATAATACACCAACTAGAGGAAAAAATTGTCTAGATAATGTTTTTATAAGAAAACATTCTCTCAAGACAGCCTCAGTCAGTACGTTCAAATTCCCATTCTCTGATCATGATGGCATCACTGTCAACATTAGGATGAAAAATAGAACATTTACTAAAAACGATTACAATAATTCTAGAACTGACTATCCCATTAAATTGTTTATCCCTCAATGTGATTTTGAAAATCTGTCTTCAAAGCTAGCTACTTATGACTGGAAAAATTTAATATATCTAACTAAATTCAATGGTGCGGAATACATGTTTGAGTCTCTGTTCACTGTTATCATTAACAATATAAATTTTTTTAAAGTATTAAAAAAATTAAAAACCGAACAATTATCCAAAAAAAAGAATAAAATGTGGTATACTGACAATTTAAGGAAAACGAAAGAAAAATTATTGTTTCTTAGTGACTTGATAAAGGGCAATCATAATCAAAATGTTTCCTTAAGAGATAGGTATAATGAATTAAAATATCAGTATAAAAAGTCCATCAAAGAAGCAAAACTAGCTAGTAATGTAAATTATATAGGGCAAAGTAGTAATAAATGCAAATCGGCTTGGCATATTATAAAAAATAATAATGTTCAAGTTAATAATTTCAAAACCAACATTGATCCTGATACTTTCAATAATTATTTTGTAAATTCTGTAAATGAAGTTAAACGAAACATAAAATCATCTGTAAATAATGTTCAAAGTCATGAGTTGCTGCCAGCTATTGTGTCCAACCAGTACTTTTCTTGGAAAAATATAACTCCAGAGAACGTTTTGAAAGCCATTAAAAAAATTCTGACAGCCTTGATTTTTACGATATATCAAATAACTTATTAAAAAAAAAATAGCTTTAAGTTTGGTAAATCCTCTAGCAACCTGTATCAACCAATTACTAAAAGAGGGGGTGTTTCTTAGACAACTTAAAGTTTCCAGAATTTGCCCAATATATAAAAAGGGTCCGAAGGATGAGCCTGGGAGCTATCGTCCCATTTCTGTTGTTCCAGTCCTATTAAAACTGATTGAAACGCTGGTCTACGAACAGATTGTTGATTTCTTGGAGAGCAATTATCTTTTAAATGCATCTCAATTTGGTTTTAGAAAGACTAAATCTACAGTTGATGCAATAGATGATTTGATTAGACAAATTAATCAGATATTTGAAAATAAGGCTTTTGCTCAGGTCACAGAAGGTGACCTGAGCAAAGCCTTTGATTGTGTTAACCACTGTGATCTTATCACAAAGCTAAATTATTACGGGTTTTCAGATCCTACATTGAAATTTTTCAAGTCTTATTTACATGATTGACAACAGATAGTTACCATCAATGGGGTAAGGTCCAAGGACATTACAGTAAAATATGGTGTCCCACAGGGCTCTGTTCTTGGACCACTTCTATTTTTAATCAGATCTACCTTTCTCAGTGACAGCTAAAACAATACTTTACGCTGATGATACAACTTTTATTAACATTGCAAATAACATTGGAGAACTCTCAAAATTTTCAGATGAAACCTTAATAGGTGCTTCCCAGTGGTTTCGATCTAATGGATTTCTATTAAATGAAGAAAAGACACAAAATATAATTTTTAGCTTGAAACCTTATTTGGCCCCTCTTGATAACAGTTTTAGCTCCAATGTAAAATTTTTAGGAATGTATATAGATAACCAACTAAACTGGAACCAACATACAGAATATATAAGCAAGAGGCTTTCTAGAGTTATTTACCTGTTAGGTCGCCTTAAGAGTGCTGTTCCTAAAAACTATGTGAGGACTGCCTATTTTGCGTATTTCCAAGCAGTTTTTCCATATGGTTTGATATTTTGGGGCAACTGCTCAGGAACTGAAGACATCTTAATTCTTAAAAAAAAGCTATTAGAGTAATGACTAATTCTCAACCGCTGGAACATTGTAAACCACTTTTTATTCTGTTAGAGATTCAAACGGTTATCAATCTATATATATTTGATTTAATTAACTATATTCTAAAAAATCCAAAATTTTAAAAATTTAATAACGAAATTCATTCATACAATACTAGAACTAAAAACAATGCTGCAATTGGTTATCACCGCCTCAGTAAAACCTTAAATAGTCACATGGTAACATCGCTGAAAATCTTTAATTTTTTGGAACCTTTGGTAAATAAGTATCCACATAAAACCTTCACTAAGCTTTTTTATAGTTGGCTTTTGAAACACCCTTTCTATAGTTTAGACGAGTTTTTAGAATTAAAAAACATTACATTTTAGATATATAATAATTTTTATATGTAAATTTTGACAATTGTTTATTTACTATTTAATTTATATATCTAGGCCTAGTTTATTTTAAATTAACCTTCACTGACTAATTTATGCTACTAAAGCACTGTTTTTTCTTTTTTGTATGTTAGTTTAAGTTTAAATTATTTTGATAAAATTGTTTTATTTTGACCATGCCCTAGGCTGCAATATGACATTGTCAATGATTGTAAGAATTCGAACGACAAATAAAGATTTATTTATTTATTGGGTTGGTTAATTTTACTGTCAAATTCTTGAAGTACAGATTATGATATTGCAAATACTAATGCCAAATTAGCTTTCCCATGCATTAATAATTAAATGTGAAATATCATTAGCAAGTTAATTCTTTGGATCTAAGGCTATATAAGAAGTTACAAATGAGTCATTTTCTGTGTTCTAAAATGTTATGTGTTTTGTGTAAAATATGTATATGTATATAAATGAGTCATTTTCTGTGTTCTAAAATGTTATGTGTTTTGTGTAAAATACTTATATAAATCACATAATAAACAATATAAACAATACATTATCCACATAAGTATATAACTCCGACGGACGGAAAAATACGCCATGTTGCTCAACTGATCGCTGTTTGTTTGTAAACAGTTACGTTATTCAGTATTTATGTTCGGATTTTGCATTCAGTTTCTTGTATTTAGATGTTATATATCGAATAATACGATTCAACTATCGATAGCTTGTTGGTGAACGGAATATCCAAAGATTATATCTATTGAACAAACCTCAAAATTCATGATGGACACTGTCCGTTACCAGTCTTTACGCGCTGTATACATGATGACGGGTAATATACGTCATACATCACCAATGGGTTAATATCTCCCATGATGATCCTCTGATCTGTTATGTATAAAGACTTTATCTAGTGATTCAATCAAGTTATCCAAAATGGTATCTTCAACAAGTGCAGTGTACAAGTGTTTAACCTTAATTTTGGTATTTTTATTTGCTTCTTATTAAAGGCCTATCTATATAACATATATCACTCTTAAACTACACTTGCGATATATCGTGCAATACTAAATTTGTGCATATCCGCCAATCCCAAGATACCTAATTAATTACCTATGAATTTCCTGTTAGCTTTTGTAATGGCAGCTGGTATATTATGTTGTTATTTAGGGCTCTATCTAAATTAGAAATGAGTAAGAGACTGCTGTCTGGTTGATGCTGCAATCTTGTGGATATTGGTAAAAGTAATTGTCACATTTTTGGGAGGATTTGCATTGTTTCACCATTATAGTGTTGTTTGGAGTTTGTAAGTGAATATTCGAGAAAATAAGTGAATAATTTAATTATCCTAACTAATATTGTGAATGCGAGAGTGAGTTTGCGTGTTTGTTACGCTTTCACACGTAAACTATCATGAATTTTACATGGACTTCTGGGGTCCCTGGTAAACGTACAGGCCTATTATTATTATTTCAAAAATCCCACTGGTCCCTAACAGTGCAAAAAATCCTATCTTGGTGCCTTAAAGTTGCATTACAGCAAACAAATTTTATTAATTGAAAGAGCCTGTTAAGTATAATCAGCTGTTCTTTGTAAACATTGTTTTATGTCAGCATAACCATATGTTTAATTAATTAAACTATTTAACTGAATGTGCTCATATAAATACAAAGCCTATGAAAGTAAATGCTCAATCACTGACTCAGACTGTAGAGTTTTGGGGTCGAAATGATATTGTCCAGGAAAGTACTTTATTACTCTGTTGTGCAGGTATAGGGGGTAGTCTACTAAATGGGTCCAGTGGCTCGTGTTGTTGCTGGGACAGTTCCTGCAGTACAATCTCACAGGAGCAGACCCAGGCCCGGTATTCTCCAGACCATGTTTCCAACACAGGTCAGTACTGTACTCACTACAATTCTTCCTCAATGTACAATCTTTGACAAGTGTTGTGTGGTGGAGCAGATATTTCCATGCAGAGATCTAATCTACAAGAAATATTCTTAGTCAAGAGAAGGTATCCTCATCTGAAGGAATTAGATACTATCTCATCTTTTTGCGATTTATCTCATTACACAACTATGTCCTGATCTGATCTGCTGTGTTCTTTGATGAGTGACGTTCTGCTTAGTAGTAAAACGGCAAACTAAATATTAATAAGTAGTTAGCTGATTTGCCACTAGATGGTGTGGGCATGTTATTCTGCCTGTTTCCTTGTAAATGATCTTACCAAAAGCTGACAATACCTGTGCAGTCAATGTGATGTAAGTTTGTGCATGGCGCCTTGCGTTGTGTTTCACATGGGAAAAAAATTATTAAACCTGGTGTTCCGGGTTTGATTCTATAGTCATAGTCATAGTCATAGTCATAGTCATAGATCTTTATTCAAAGCTGTAATATTATAAATACAGTCAGAATAGTGTCACAAATACAGATAGACTAATATCATCACAGATAACCTATCTAAAATCTTATGTTAACTTAACATAAATATTGTTAATTTTAGCAACTAAAATCAACTCAATTTTTATTTTTGTTTAATGGCCCAAGCCCTCAAAAAATTCTTCAAAAGAATAAAATGATTGTGATATGAGATAATTTTTAAATTTATTTCTAAACGGATTGATTCCTTCAATTTTTTTTATGTCAATAGGAATGTATTGAATAAATCGTATTCAGTTTTCTTTTTAAACAGCTCTAATTTATGATTTTCAAAAATTATACCACTCCTAGTATTATATCTATGAGTGGTATAGTTAGGTATATTTTTAAATTTTGTGTAATTTATTGTATCGTATATGTATTGACTGTAAACAGTTAAAATTCTTAATTGTGCAAATAAATGTTTAACGGTTGCTTGCCATGGTAAATTTAGAATTAACCGTATTGATTTTTTTTGTAGTATAAGAATTTTTTCAAGGTTTTTATTTGAAGTAGCTGCATATACACTGATCCCGTAGCTTATATGGGAATGTATTAAAGAAAAATAAATTTGTTTTAAAGTATCCTGGTTACAAAGGTTTGCCATTTGCCTAAGGGCGTACAGGCCAGATGATGCTTTTTTTTGTATAAATATATATATTTTGTACAATATTTTAAATATGGTGTATATAGTGTGGTACTTCATAATTTGGTAAACCTAACCAATGCCGACCGTTGTAAAAACAATGAAAACCTAAAATAGCTAAATTTTTCAATTTATTATCCTAAAATTTTTGTTTTTTACTATTTTTAACATTTTAAATCTTTTTCATAATCAAACAAAATAAACAAATATGCACTCTTAATTCATTTTAAAATGTATGATGGCATCACATGGAGAGATTGAATTCATGGGTAAGGTGTAGAGAAGTCTATTAATAGTCCGGTCAATTTAGCCAAAAAATAGGGGTAACTTTGCATTAATTCCCAGAAAGCTGAAAATTTGCATAGATGTTACGGACACCATTGTTATGAAATTGTGAAAAGTCCCCATCGATCCCATGTCTGCAAAAATTTTTATTCAAGGTCAAATTTCACAAAAATAGGTTTTTTGAACTTTTCAGCCAAACGGTTAGGTTTATGAAAAAAATATGTCAAACAAAAATTGTAGATCATGCAATTATCTACAAAAATTTTCCTTATAATTTTTTTCATAACACTAACCATTTTTGAGAAAAAACAATTACAAACTTTCTTACACTGTATTGTCCATAATAAGCACGACTAAGCTGCCTATGATACCATTGGGCGTGTAATATAAGTAAAACTATAAGTCTGCGTGACTAATACATTCATATTGACTGATAATTCTGAGAATATGATATTAAAAAAACGGAGTACCTAATTTTAAGGGACCATGTGCCCTTTGAACAACATCTGCCTGTCATTCCATTGTTCGCGTGCCCGTTCCGTCTACCTGCTTTTTTGAGATCGCACCTAAATCACCGTTAGTCTCTAAAATTTCTTCGTAGTGAAAACATGTAGTTATTTCAAATATTCTCTGCTAAAGTTGTGATGTATCCACTTTTTGTTGAAAATATGTCACAATAGTGTTTTATTTTGCACTAAACTTTTATCTTCAAGTTAATGTGTTATTGTTGATCGTGGCATGAATACGTTACTTAACGGGAGTATTCAATGTACTGATTACTTGAAGAATGTAAATTCAGCAACAAATCATGTACAGTGTCACAAACAATACAATAGAAAGAGTACAATTGCAGCAGCAAAACAACAACATGAAGAGGAATAAGCTAGTACCTCTCAAAAAGTCCTCCTCGTACTAGAGCACATGTAAGTGAGTCATATTTTTCTTTTAAAAATTGTTTATTTTGCGCCGACAAGTTGAGTGAGGAATACAAAAAGAAACAAGCACAGAAATCTCGTCGTAAAATTTGTAACGTTATAACTCATTCATTTAAAGACTCAGTTATGAAAGCAGCTCAGTCTCGTTCTGATGACACAGCAAAAACTATTGTTGCTCGCATTGGGTTTGAACACGATTTAGTTGCTGCTGAAGCTAAGTACCATAATGATTGCTTTGTATAATTTTTTAAGCCGACCACTGGAGGCTAAGTCGGCCGTCCTCAAGATGAAGCATTGTATCTCACCATGGGGGAAATATTTTCATATATTGAAAGAGGTGATGACTGCCAGTTTACGTTAGAAAAATTAGAAAATATATGTAAAAACGTAAGTGCTGATAATAGAAAAATTAAATTACGATTGAAGTTAAATTATGGTAATAGAGTCATTATTACTCAGGAATTAGGACAATTAACATTGTATGTTTTCTTGTTAATTATCATGATATTATCAATCAAGCTTGGAGTGAAAAAAACATGAAGTCAAAGAAGAGCAATTGAAGGTCCTATCAACTGCGCCAGCAATTATTCGGGAAGATAATCAATCGGTTCAATCATATACAGTTTTTACATGCTATGACTGGCTGTTATACAATATCAGTAATGTTTCGAAGGGGTAAAACAAGAATTTTTTAATAGTTTGAAAAAGAAAATTTTATTACATGTGTACAAGCTTTCAAAGATATCAACTCCCTTTCTTCTGTCTTTATATGGAGCTCCAAAATTTACTTCCATAGACAATTTACGTTACTTATCTTTTGCAAAACAAACACGTAATAAAAACGTGTGCAATTATCCAGCCTTCCTCCAATCGCGGCTTCCGCTCACCAACAGTTTTATCATGTATATTACTAGGTTCAGGTGTGTGGCTTGGTAATCAACTAGACCCAGAACAATGGGGTTGGAAGCATATCCCACACGCTTCTTCCACCTGAACCAGAAAACCTCCTTAATTCTGTTTTTTGGAACTGCAAAAAGGGGTGCAACTTAAGATGCGGCCGCAAAAAAAGTAAGCTTATTTTGTTCACTAGCGTGCACCACTTGTCAAGGCCAATCGTGTTCAAATGTTGAATCTCCAACAGAAGAAGGTTTTTACATGAATGACGAAACAACTGATGTATTGCTGTTAGTAGAATTTATGTCTACTCAAGAAGATGAGGAAGAAGAAGAAAATAGAGAGAGAAGAGAAGATGAAGGGGAAGAAGAGGAAATACATAATGACGATGAAGATGAATAAAATATGGTACAATCAAATATAACGGGGCTTGTCACTCGAGCTGTACCTGATCGACAATGACCACACTGACAAGAGTGCAACGACTAAAAAGAAGAATAACCAAACATTCATTAAATTTTACTGGAATAGACTGTGAAATAGGCCTACTGGGGAAACCACATTAAAACAATCGCGCTAGGTACACTAACTCATAGGTGGCGTGGAAACGTGTTCATATTATAGACAATACAGTGTAAGAAAATTTTGTAATTGTTGTTTCTCAAAAATGGTTAGTGTTACGAAAAAAAGTATAAGGAGCATTTTTGTAGATAATTGCACGATCTACAATTTTTGTCTGTCATATTTTTTCATAAACCTAAACGTTTGGCTGAAAAGTTCAAAAAACCTATTTTTGTGAAATTTGACATTGAATAAAAATGTTTGCAGACATGGGATCGATGGGGACTTTTCACAATTTCATAAAAATGGTATCCCTAACATCTATGCAAATTTTCAGCTTTCTGGGAATTTTTGCAAGGGTCAATGTCTAAATTGACCGGACTATAACTAAAAGTTGTATGTAGAAAATGTATGTTGATATTACATGTCGAGGGATTGGTTGAGAGTAGTAATATATTTATTGATAGTTCCACGTCAAATTTTAGATTCTACCATAGCAACATGAAGCAAGTTCTTTGAGAAATGTATGATGAGGCTACAAATAGATTTATAAATCTGTAATAATAAATATCTATTTATAATTTATGTACTGGAACTAGAACAAAAGTAAGTGGCTGATTAATTCTCCTGCATAATGTAGCCAACAATAATAACAGAAAATTTTCTTGCTCATTCTCACCTTTTAAAAGGAAACATAATTCAATTTAACTATTGCATAAATTTAATATAATCCAAATAATAATAGAGTTTTATTAATCTGAGATTCACTTCAAATTTAATAATTTAACGATTAGACATGTTTAATATTTGTGGAAAAAGATTATTTGTAGGAAATTGTAATATAATATAATTACAGTTGTAGCAGAAAGAATGTCATCATCGTCAGGTTTTGTGTCAATGCGGAGTTCGAGCCAGAGCTACAAGAGCAGCTGTGTGGAGTCTAAGACCCAAAGTGTGACTGTGACCACCACTGTGCAGCAGAAGAGCTCAGAGAGCTACAGCAGCTCTGTGACTGTGATACCTCCCGCTCTGCCAGTGAAGCAGAGATCTCGGAGGGAGCGTCACCCCTCACAGTATGACAATGTCCCACCTCCAGATAACACCAGCCCCACTCGCCCTCCTCCCTTGCCCCTTAAAAAGAAGCACAGTAAGTTCACTACAATTGGATTATATAGTTTTCAAACATTTTTTATACATCGGAATGTCATTATTGAGCAGAGCTTGTGCCTAGCAATGAATCACTTTTTCATGTACTTTTCAGTGTTTCATGCCAATGTTTTTGCTGATACTAACACAGTATTGTTTGCTTTGAGTTGAGACATATTGTTCAGAAACAATAGATTATCAAATTCGTATTTTTCAGGCTTCAAACTTTTGTGAGACTGCACGGATGTAGTTCTTGTTCCCACAGCCTAGATACAGATCAGTCATGCCTAATTACAGTATATCGCTATCTAGCACCTCTTAGCTATCAACTAATTGGAGATTAGTCTTCTTAGTAAACTGCACAACCTTATATAAATTCAACTTGGCTTATCACATGATCTCATTAAAACTATAAACAGTGTCCTTAAACTCCCAATAATAAATAATATTAATTTTGCTAGGAATATCACATCAATTACAGGATTACTTAGCATGCAAACTTTGGTGTATGTACGTTCCATATATGTATAAATCAAATTATTAAAATCCATTGTTAAAATACATTTTTTTATAAAGTGGGATGTATATAATAGTTTAGAAGATTTTCAGTTTCTTCATCAGCATAGAATATTTTTTAAACACGTTGCACAGAAATAGAACTCTGTTGTTAACCCTTATAGTCCTGTTGGGTGAGCTGGCATATCCTGATGTAAACAATCAGAAACATCAGTATATATTTAATACTCTTCGAGGACCCCCAATCTACGTAAACCCCCTACTACTGTATTGTGCTACTGTATTAGGACTTTAAATAAATAAGTTCGTTACAAGTACTCAAATATGTTTACTAACGTATGATAAAAACAAAACATTTTTAATTATTTTCAACAATAATTAGTATTAAGTATAAGTTTTTTCTTAATATCTCTTGATAAACATATACAATTTTAACTCATCACTATCAATGGGAGATACGCATTTTTTTCTTCAATTTTAGAATATCTGAAGTTTTGGGAAGTGTTGTCAAAATATTCAACCTCAAGGCTGGTTCAACGTCCTTCAGTTGATTTCTCTTGATTCTTTGTATGTTACAAGATGTTTGAAGGCTTTGTTTGCTGTATTTGTGAATTCTATCCGGGCAAGAAACCAAAAAATGACACAAATCATTTTCTTCTTTGAAGATTATTTTCCAAGCCTTATTGCAAGACAAATCTACCAGGTGATGTTGTACATTTTCAGAGAGGTCAGTAAGATTGGCAACATCCTGTTGTTTGAAAAGGTGTCTTATCTAGTCATTGTTAGCATCTGGTGCAGGAAAGTATTTCCTGAATATATTTGCTGTCATATTCAACAATCGTGTCTTAAACATGATTGTCGAAGGTAGGCTTTCTTCAGATTTGATTAAAAACTGTTGTAACAAAGGCAATTATGTGTAAGAATTTGATTCAACTCAATATGCCCACAGCTTTAGTTTTTCAATCATTGCTTTGATTTTATCTTCTACTATGAATATGTTAATATCAGGTCCTTGCAGCTTCAACTGTTAAAACATTCAAATATGTAAATAAATCAGGCAAGTACTCAGTTTTGCAAAGCCACGAAAGGTTATGGAATTTTTCTCTTAAAATTAAATTTTCTTGTTTTTGATCAAAAAGAAATAACTTCATCAGCTACTTCAAAAAATGAGTAAGAACATTTTCTCAAGAAATCAAACGAACCTCTATGTGTAAAAAACACATGTTCATACTCACTTCCCATTTCCTGACATAGATGGGAAAAATGTGAGAGTTCAAGGATTATGACAATGTTGTTGACAATTTTGACGAGTTCTCCAAATACAGTTTTAAGCTCAGTTGAATGCAAGCGCTTCTCTATATATTGTACAGTATGTCCACTTGATATTTGGCACATTACGCCGTCCTTCGATCTAGTTTTGTGACCCGCTATCGCTCAGCTCCATCAGTAGGTAAAGCTACACATTTGTTCCAATCTAGTTCATGTTTTAAATTAAGCTTCAAAGACATCATTTGCATTTTTATGTATTACCTCTTGACAAACTAACCGATCTTCAATGATGTACCTTTTGTGTTCATAACGGGCAAAAGCTAGCAAGTGAGATTTATTAGTTGTCAGTACTCTCGTTTAGTTGTAATGCAAACATTTCCATAGATTTCAAAACATGAAACTAATTGGGAGTGCACATTCTCAGACATCATCAACTCTTGCCTTTAATGAGCCATTTGATATTGAAATCAGACTTATTTTTTTGACCGCAGTCTCATCCTACATTATGTTCACATACTTTTAGCAGCAGTCATGATCAGCTCTTCTCCTACAGTATAAGGCTTTCCTGACTTAGCAATCAACAGAGAACAGCATATGATGCCCACTGTTGCCTTTTCATTTGTAGTACTTGTTACAATTTTGTCAATTTTATTTTTAGACTTTCTCATTTCATTGCTTTTATTTAAAAAATGTATAATGATTTACCTGAACACTCTTGAGTGTTTTGTTTCTAAATGCCTACACAACTAGGTTTTATTGCTTCATTGAATAGTAGGTTGTAACACAAAACACTTTGTGGTTTTTGTTCAATGCCTCTACTTGCTTGCACAAAGCCCAGGTTTAAATAATCGTCAAAATACCTGCTATTTTTTCTTTATTGGTACTGGCATTAGATTTAGAACATGATGGCTTATCAAGATTAGGAGGGGCAGGTGCAGGGACCTGTCTGCCGTCTCTATTAGTGTCAATCGGCACTTCACTTGTACGTACAGTACCCGTCTTTAACCAACAATCCATAGGGCATTTAGCTGATTACTACTGACATACACTTAATGGTGTTTTATAAATGTAATCATTATTATGTATTAAAAGGCAAACAAAGGTACTGCACTGTAAGCACTTGACATGGTGGTACAATGTTTTGGTCACATCCTGTGTGACTCATTCCTTCCTCTCCCCATCAATCTGTTTCTGTAAACGCTACAGTAGAACCTCAAGGACACAGCTGCAGCCTACTCCTGCCAACCTGCTAGCTCTAAATTGTGATTGACCAATACAACTATGGGTTTTTTCCCGTTTAGTGTAGTTATCTAGTTGCCAACTCATTCATGATGTGGCGAAATGTTACTCTTCTGAGTAGAAAGTGTTTTATATTATAAATGTCTATTAACAGCAGTCTACATATTTTCCCACATTTTGTAGGTTAGTTTCACAGACCCCCAGGGGTCCACACTTTGAGAAACTCTGCTCTATGGAATATTTGACTTGTTTCAGATTCAGCATTGTTCATGAAAAGTTTGGAATTTTCGTAGTGTATTCTGATTTTTTCTGTCTTTATTGTTACTCTATAAATGATTCAATATTTTGAAGCTTTCACCAGCTTGTTTGTAATCTTATACTATGTTTTTACATCAAAAAGACGCCTGCTAAAGTGAAAACTGTTAGTTAGATATAAACAGCTAATTATTTGCTATAGAGTAATGCTTAAAACATTGTTTCTCGTTTGGTATTACAGTTTAAGTTTAGTGGTTTGTAATTCATTTTTATTGAAACATGAATTGTTAGGTTTGTAATAAATATTTCTAGACACTATTTCTATACATTCACTATGGATGACAAAATTACCGGCAACAGAAAATGCGGGAATTTTTGTTAAACTTTGAAACATTAGTGTTACACATTTTGTAACTATAAAGTCAAAATCAAAAACTCTTTATTCATAAATTGTACATACATACCATGAATAGTGTTTATAATACTACAAACTAACATGTCAAATCAATCAAACTTTAAATTTTTAGAAAAGCTCACCTTAGCAAAAAATATTTTAATAGCATTTTGAGCTTGGTAAAATTCCTCAATTGAGTATAGAGATAGGTTAATTTAATTAACACATTCACTGCGGATGACAAAACTACCGGCAACAGAAAATGTGGGAATTTTTTTGTTTTTTACTTTCCCAAAACGGAGTCAGGATTTAACCCCCGAAAGGGTTGTCCAAGGTATTCCGGAAACTTCGTTGGCCGGAACGGGTGACATCATGTCCGTGCCGAGTCTGCTCGTCATCCGCACCGGGTGCCGGTCCCCTTGTTGTATGTGCTCACAGCGCACTAGGTTTCGACAAAAACACTCGCGAAGCATGCTCGTCACCCGCAGTGAATGTGTTAAAAGTGTTTTGGTGGAAAAATTTCAAATATTTCAAATTAGTGATGATAACAAAGAAATGTGTATTTAGTTATCTTATGACAAATACAATTGATCAGTTATTTATTATCTGATATCATTAATTTTCATGCCAATTTATTGATTATAAAATTGCAAAATTTTGTGTTTTGTTTTTTTAAATATATGATTTTGTTAATATTAAGCTTTCAAAAAAGTGGTAACTTTGAATTGATACAAAGTAGAAACTTAATAATCCATACATAAATACAGTATATGTGTTGTGTACCAAGTTTTAAGTTGATCCTGCAATAGCTTAAGAAGCTGTGTTATATTGTGTAGGAAACAAAATACAGGTAGATAGATGGAAAACTATGGGGGTGTAGGACCTATGTCCACTGGAGTTTTAAGTCGATCCTGCAATAGCTTAAGAAGCTGTGTTATATTGTGTAGGAAACAAATACAGGTAGATAGATGGAAAACTATGGGGGTTTAGGACCTATGTCCACTGGAATATTTTGGCTTTTTTTATGAGTACAACCCCATCCTAAAGTAAATGGTACACGTTTTTCAAGCAGGTCTTTGTTAAAATAAGCGTTTACTGGTCCCGTGTGAAATTGACAGTGGCAAAGAACAGACATGTTATTTCAATAAAAGAGTGTTATAATTATAATACAAAAAAAATCTGTTTTGAGGGAAAATATTTGTACTGGGAGGGATTTTACTGCTGGGGAACCCACAGGACTCAATAGATCAGTAATATCAGAAAAATGTGAATTTTTCAAGACTACAAGCTTAGTATTTTGTGTTTGTTCAGAAAGGTGTAGTTCATATGACATTAAAATTACATATTTATACTAATCATGTGTATGTATAAAAATGTACAAACATAATATTTTTTTTCATTTCTAAGGTAATATTCACAAAGCCTTTATATACATAATCATATTATAATGTATTCAAGGGAATAAATCTACAGTTTGTGAACGATTTTGATTTTAAATCAATAAAACAAATGTTTAAAATTTATTCAGTATACCTGTATTTTTAGTATGGACAATATACTTGTATATACAGTATTAAGTATAGAACTACTCAGAGTTGAGCTGTTGGATGAAGTTCTACACACTGTTAAGCTAATGATTAACCAGCTAAAAGAAATCTGAAATGTACAATTATAACAACACAAGAAAGTAAACAGGTGTTGATGTCAGTCACAGCTGTATGACTGGGCCAGCTGTCTACAGCATAACTGTTCCCTTACACGTTCGCTGCGGCAAGAGGCCTCCATTATGTACCCGGTATGTGGCAAAATTTGAACTGTGATTTTCGTTCATTTGGGCTTATTTAAAATCACCATATTAGATGGTATTACGTGCTTACGCGTAAGTAATGGGCAGGTCTGTCCGGGCAGTGGCCCGCACTTTTGGCATAGGCATTTTTTTTTAAATAGATAAAAATCTTAATAACTTACCAATTTTGATCAGTAATATCCAAAAGGACCAGAAATGCCCCAAATGACCTTGATTTTCACTGGATCTGTCTCCAAGCAACGGAACTGTCCGAACAGTGGTCCCGCACATAGCGTATAATAGCGTGGCACAACGCTGTTGCGTGGTTACTCAACACAAAAAACACAGAGATGTATTGTTTAAATAAATGTAATTTGAAAAATAACACATATTCTTTACAAAGGATAATGTAAAGATAAATGTTTGTTACAAACAAAAACTATTTACACTATTTACAGTTCCCTGTTACCAGTTTACAGGCTTCAGTGGAAGATGTAAAAGCATTTTTCTGGCTTGCAAATAAGAAGTGTACATATTGTGGAGCTGGTGAGCATTTGTAATGATTATTTGAAGAAAATGTGCAAATATTTTCTTATACCAGCGAAGAGTTCTTTGCTCTGATGGGTAGTAGGCCATCATTTGGTCTGACCTAATTTATTAAGTAATTTATTCACTCGTAAACAAAGCCTAGATTTTAATGCGCACTGTTTATTCAACAAAGAGATAACCAAATGAACGAGTAATTAGGAACAACATTTAATTATTGTCCGCTAGATAGCAGCTATTAACAAGCCAAAAGTCGTACGTTTCGTTGACACTGTCCGGGCAGTTAAACCACATTTGCAGGCGGAACTGAGTTAAGACAAAGTAAGTATACTTCGTATAGAACAATTTTGAAATGTTTCAGAGACCTACCACAAGATTGAAGCATGTAATAGGCTAAATAGCCGAGCATTGCATGGTTGGTTGCGCAACTGTCTGGACAGTAGCCTGCAGCGAACGTGTTAAATGCATATAGAAAACTAAAAATAATGTAAAAACTTAGAATAACATGGTGTTAATGAAAAAATTAGACTCTTCCTCCACTTGAACAATAACTTACTGTGCCGTATATCTGGCATCTGCCATCTGCCATCCAGGAGTTAATGTTGTGGTATCTTTGAACATTAACTTAGTTTATTGAAAAGATCTGAGAGTGTTTGATAGGAAATTTGTAAAAATTGTAATGTTTGATGGTGTAGTGTTTTATTCATCTTGAATTTATGCATCCTAAGAATGCTAAGACCAGTCTGAAAAAATAGTGCATAATTTTCTAAATTTAAACTATTTTTTAATGTCTTAGGTAAGAAACTGTAAATTCTTCATGGACTAAGATTATTGATTTGTTTTAAACAATAGTTTTCTTCCAGCACATACCTAGAGTTGTGCTTCTTTCATTTACTATGTATTATTATAGTAGTTTGTTAACTGACAGTGAATTAAATTTTGAAAGTATGTTTTTGTTGTCTTTGAAATTAAATTTCTTGAAGTGTCAAAATATATAAATAGAACAAAATTTGTCTCTGTTAATGCATAGATGTTAACCAAAGAAATGAAATATAGATGTGCAATTACATAGTAATCAGCTGACTCTAATGTGTCTATGATGTTAATTATAGTGTTTCAGTCAGTGGCTTATTCGGGTAAGACTTACTTTTTTAACTGTTAAGTAAATGCTTCATTTCACAATTACAATTTAGTTTCTGGTTTACCTCATTGCTTTTGCATTCTTGTGTTGCTAATTCATTTATAGTACAGTCACTATATTCACCCTTTTAATTTTAAATGTGTTTAATTTTAGTTCAAGAAAATATAATTACTGATTTATTGTAACATTAACGGCATGGTACAGTTATATTAATGACAATTTTCTCAATATTAAACATGTATTGACTGTTAATAAGGAAGTGAACAGGATATATTTGAAAACATGCAACTAATATCCATGACATTCTAGGAATCAAAATAAAACTTTTCTACTATATGCAGATCGTTTCACAAATGCACTTCTTAGTAGCTAGTGATCTTCAGTATGGAAAAATAAATATCTTTATATAAATAAATGCAACACTGTGTAAAATGGTATTAAAGTAATTGGGGTTTCGTAAGGAAATCATCTCTAAAAATGGGACGATATTTATATAATTAACTAATTTTCAAATTGGATTCAGAAAATAAAATCATCATGTGCTAAAATACTTTAATATCATGAGCAGGAATCTGAGTAATAAACATCTATATATATATATATATATATATATATATATATATATATATATAGAAATATTAATGTATGTAAAAATCAGAATTCTAAAGTATTTTAACAGAGTTCTGATTATAAAAATACTATTCAAACATGTTTGAGTGTTTACGATGTGAGCCATCCCTTAACTCCTTTAGGAACACATTTAAAATTTACACGCTATAAAAGTGTATGTTGTTACTTTCTACCATACTCTTTTTCTTAATCTTATAGATAAACATACACAATCGTCGAACTCATTCTTTTCTCTGTAGTAGTTATATGCAAAAAGTCTACATATAAAATCGCTCTCAAGATATCTTGCGGATAGTTATGCTACATAAACGCTCAATCTAATCCTATAGAAGTATGTGCACCGTGCATGCACCATCATTGAGTTTTGTCCTGTCCGTATACAAATAAACCTAAGCAACAGAGTATTGAAGGAACTGACAAAATGTAATGAAAGGCTTACTAACCAATCAAATAAAGTAACCTCATTATAGTTGGTATTGGTAACCTCACATGTGTAAATATCAAATCACTAGAATCAGTTTGAATGAAGGATTCTTGGAACAATAGGAAAATTTGAAAATTCAGTGTGACTAATAAGAACATAGTTTCGAATATAACTATTTTGTGAGAAGATTTTCAAAATTCAATATTTCATCATCATGTTTACATAGTTTTACAAATAAAAAGAATTTAGTAACATATAATACAAGGGTTTGGAAGTAGGTTTAATGAGTATAAGATTTTCAGATACATTTACAGTTTAATCTTTTTATAAATACAGATGAGATTAACATTGAATTTTCAATAGACCTGTCCTGATTATTTATCAGCTTTTTGATCTTTGTTTATGCAAAATGTTTCTCAAACATGTAAGTGTGTGTTGTATTTGTAACTCTTAGCAATCATACATTTTAATTTGTGATTATATGTCTAGATTCAATCAATTGCTTGGCAAAAGCAGATTTATCTGTTCGTCTATGTTTATGTGTGCAAAATTATCCTTAAATCGAGTTCGGCTAATCTACATTTTACCACAGTTGTTGCATTCAATTTTTAAGTTTCTGATTTATTTGTATGAACATTTTTGTTTTTGGGGTTTCGTAATATTTGTGATAATTTGTTGTTTGTTTTGTAAGTGATAGATTTGTTTATACGTTTTTAAATTTGACCTGTAACTGATTTGAAATATTCCTTTAATTTGTTCAAATGAATTTTTGTTTGTTGTCTTTTAGTGGTAGTAATGTTGTTCTATTTTTTCTTGCTTTTCGTTTTATTGATTTGTAAATTATGCTGTCAATAAGTTGTGTGGTGTAACTCTAAAAATGACAACACCTTTTTTTATTTATTACTTACAACAAACACAATAACTTATTGCAAATATTAGGAAACGTTGAAGACAAAAATCTATAAGTCAGTTTATTCTTGGAAGTCTTGTTTTAACAGACAGAAATTGAACTTTTATAGCTCTTCCAGTGATAGGCTGAGCATTAGCAATAACAAATGTAATAACTTGTATTCAGCAACATCAACACAAAAAAAAGAAAATTTTCCACAACATTGAGTTTAAGGTATTTAAAATTATATAAAAAATTTTTTTTTTCTTTACTCTTAAAAAATCCTGTAAAAAGTTTGCTTTTGAATTTTGGTTTAATATTATAAAGAAGAAAAAATCAGAGTGTCAGTAAACTTCCACTCGGCTTTATTTCATAATTTTGTGATCTGCTTTATTTTACTGTTGTATCTTTTTCATCATTTATGTGAAAAGCAGTTGATTTCTATCTACTCTTAAAAGGCTTAAAATGATCATATATTATGTTGGTAACTAACTTTTGGAAATGTAACTTAACCCATTGGAGACTGAGATTTTAACGCTATTGTGACAACCCAGGACTGAGTTTTTTTTTTGTTTAAAAAACGTTTAATAGTTTTTTTCAGTTATGGTGGTATAACTTACCTGTAAAAAGTTTTTGTTGTGGAATTCATGTGTGGTATATATTTACAAATAATTACAAATACATTTTTACTTTTTTTAGTATTTATTTACTGTATGAAAAATTTCAAAACAGTTCTCCAAATGTAAAGGAACTTTACATTTTTTACATTGGTAAATTGTTTCTGATCGCCTTCCGTGATCATAACACACTTTACATCTTTTGGATGGTCTAGCTTTGTTTGTTGGAGGAATTTTTTCAATGAAATGTCCCCATTGTTTACATTGTAGCCTCATTGGTTGGTCTAGTGAAGGCCTCCCTCCTGTAGGCCTATCAGGAAGCTGAACTGTTGATAGTAACTGGTCAACAATGTTTAGCCTAAATTCTGAAAGATGAATTTTCTTTTTAGTGACCAAGTTGTGTACAATACTAGCATTACATAATGCAATATCAAAAAGGTAAAAAAATATTTTTTTTGTACCCTTTGGCACTCCTACGCATTACTGGAAAGGAGGAAAGTTTTTGGTCCTGCTTTGTCTACCCCACACATATACTTGTTGTAATCTACAACAACATTTGGTTTGAGGCTTACTACTGGATTTTGTTTTCTACTTTCTCGCTGAGAAGTTACTTCTTGGAAATCTGGTCTCTCGTCGGGTATGTTGAAAGCATTGTCACATCCTTCCTATCTTTCCATTTCAGACACAACATGTTATTACTTGAGCGAAATGTTATTTCTCCTTTCTTCAGTTTTTCTTTTTTTATTTCCTTGGGAACATTTTTTTCTATTGGCTCTCAATGTACCAATGCAATAAGTATCTCTGTTTAGGAGCTCCAAAAAAAGGTTTGGCGATGAATACCAATTGTCCATAAACATAAGTCGACCTTCACCAACTAAGTCTTCTGTCATTGTCAAAACAACTTGTTCACTAACTAGCATTGTAGTGTCATTGGTAATTTCCTTCCCAGTGTATATCTTGAAATTGTAGCAGTACCCTGTTTACAGAATCACATACCTTATAAATCTTAATTCCAAACCTAGCCCTTTTTGAAGGGTTGAATTGGATGTAGGCTAACCTTCCTCGGAAGGACATCAAACTTTCGTCAATACAACAAAACTTTCCAGGTTTGAATACCCTTTTGAATGATGACAAAAGTAATTCAACAACTGGTCGGATTTTCCTTAGTTTGTCAGTTTGCAGAAGTGAGGATGAAAAGTGTAAGTATCTAGAAATAGATTTGAATCTGTCGCGTGACATAACCTCACTATAGATAGGACAATGAATTATTTGTCTGCGAGACCAATAGTCAGTTACTTTTTGTTTTGGGTTTTGTGACATCAAAACAACAAGGCTAAAGTAAGCCTTCATTTCATCCTTGGTTACATCAGTCCAATTATTATTAGGCCTAACATCACCTCCACCAAGAATTTTCTCCCTAGCATACTTGTTAGTTTCACTTACAACTTTATCCCAGAACTCATTGGTTAGAAATTGATTCAATACATCTAGCTCTGTACAATCAGCATTCAATTGCCTGGAAACAATTGGATTTATACCTGAATTTCCAGTAAAGTTGATTTGCCTTACTGTGTTTGTGTCATTTGTCCAGGTCCAAGTTTGGAGGTTAGGCCTATTGTCATTGTCGTCATCGTCATCACTACTATCACTTCGCCCGTCATTGTCACTGATTTCATCATTATCGTCATTGATATTCACAGTTTCGCCATCTAAATCACCACTATCACTATCACTTTCATTCAGTACATTATCCACATACGCAGATAACTCCGACGAACGGAGAAACACTTCATCGCGAGACGCCATGTTGCTCGACTGATCGCTGTTCTATTGCAAACAGTTACGGTATTCAGGTTTATGTTCGGTTTTTGCATTCAGTTTCTTGTATTCGGATGTTAGATACCGAATAATACGATTCAACTATCGATCGCTTGTTGGTGAACGGAATAACCATACAAATAACCGAGAATTATATCGATTGAACAAATCCCAAAATTCATGACGGACACTGTCCGTCATCCGTCTTTACGCGCTGTATACATGATGACGGGCAATATACGTCATCCGTCGCCAATGGGTTAACCAACACATCCAGAATGTGAAATTAAATTAATTTATTTTCTTAAAGTTTTGTCATCATATTCAATTATTGACACAGTCTAGCTTGAAGCTGGATCCCCTGGGCAACTGGACCACAGGATAGCAGAAGGTTAATATCAGGTATTAGGTTCACACTTCTAATTTGAAAAGACTGGTGGTATTTGCTCATAAGTTTAGCTGTTGTTAAATACTTACTCGTTCAAAATTGTGGAAGACTTAAGTTACAAAGATGTGCATTTTTGGAACAATGTTATGGAACAAAAAGTCTTATTTTGTCTTTTAAACCACACTCTCGCATGCATTCAGATACGATCGATGTGTAACTCATCGGTGTGTAATATTCTTGGTTAATGCATGTTGGATGTTGTAAATGGTGTAAGCAGAATAAATGGCAACAATTTTATAAATCTAGAAATTATGAAGACAAGTATCAGTTAAATATCAATGAAGTTGTAAATGTAGCATTTCTAATATCCTTTAAACCACAAAAATATGATTTCTTAACAAGAATCATCCTTTAAAAATCATGTCTTTCATTTGTGACCCAATACTAAAGATATTTCATTTGTGATTTGAATTACCTTTATTTTGTTTTTGAGTATCATTTAAAAATAATATTCTCAATGAAAATTCTACCATTTTATTGATGATTTCTGAACACAGTATCATCATGTAGTTAATAGCTAAACATACTTTAAATTCAAGTAAATCATTGTAACTAGATCAAGAATCAAGAATCAAGAATCAAGAATCAAGAAGTTTATTAGCCATTGGTCACAACAATATGAAATAGGCATCGTCAAAATATACAGCACTGATATTTACAACAACAAAATTAGTTATTACAATATTGTACTATAATTATACTAATTTTATGACCAAGTAACAGTTTATACGTTATAGCCAATACAGTATAGAAAAATCAGAAATCCACAAATCAAACTAATCAAAAAATGATATTTATGTCAGAATCTAAAAATTCTTTTAAAGAGTAGAATGGATTGCATATGAGCCAGTTACTTATCTTTAGTTTAAAAATATTGAAAGGAGTCATTGTAGCAGATGCAGGCAGCTTATTATAAAAAGTTATGCAATTGAATTTAAAAGAGTTGCCGGTTTTGACTAGCCTGTGCTGAGGGAGATCTAATTTGTTTTTACCCTGGTATTGTGTTGATGAAAATCTTGTCTGGTATTGAAATCTGTAATATGTAATTTTGTATAGACTAGTATATGAAAAATGTAAAGGTTAATAACTGTCATAAATTTGAGATTGATAAAAAGTGGTTTGCAATGTTCTAGAGAGCTGCTTCTACTGATGGTTCTAACTACTTTTTTTTGAATGAGAAGAATATCATTCACAGCATTGGAGTGACCCCACAAAACAATGCCATAGGAAATGTGTGATTGAAAAAAGGCAAAATATGCCACTCTCAAATATTCACAGCTAACAAAATCCCTCAGTTTCCACATTAGATACAAGACTCTAGATATTTTTCTACATACATGGTCAATGTGTGATTTCCAATTAAGCTTGCTGTCAAGATGAAAACCCAACAATTTTACAGATTGATCTTCATAATTTTCAGATAAGCTGAGATAAGCTGAGATCCTACCAATGAGTTAAAATATCAGTAATTTAACTTATTAGGATTTAAACATTTAAAACTTAATAAAAGATTAAAACAATAGATAAGACAATATGTACATTCTATAAAACATAGTCAGAATGCCTCGGTATTCATAATCAGTTGAGGGTACATCACTCGGGCTTTCTAAAGATGCATTATGACTTTCTTCTTCCCACTGATATATGGTTAAATAACCTTGGGTTAAGGACACATTGTATGTAATTATATTGTACAGTGCACAATTATTTATTCATATAAAGATCTATATTTTGAATTTTGTTTTCATACTATGATAATGTAGGAAATTAACCTTATCTTATATTATATGAAACTGAGCTGAGTCTAAAGTAGTAGGACTAAAATGTGGATATGAACCTTAAAATTATAATCATTTGACTCTATAAGGTGTCTGGTGTCTGTCTGGTACTTTATAATTATTGTGCACCATATCCAGTTTGAAAGCAATGAAAATTACATTCAATAGAAAAATATAGAAAAAAGTCAAAAGCTACCTAACAAACATATTTAACTATTAAACATACTATAGCTAAATAATTTATACAATTAATAGAAAATTCAAGATAATGTTAAAAAAATTAAAATTTTACAAATAAAATTTAATAACAGAATGGATATAAATTTGGTGGTTTTCATTCAGAAATTTAAGTGACAAACCAAACATAATTGTTATAATTGTTGCAGTAATGGCGTACATGGAGATGTTTGGCAACTGCTCACAGCCCAATACTAGTGAGTACCTGCGTCACTCTGTACACACATACAGCTTACTGCAGGCAGAGTGGCAACAGCATGAGCTCACCCTCAGTTCTACACAGTCCTGCTCGTTTCACTCACCACTTCACACCCAGGTCAGTATATATACACAGAGATGCCTGGCAACTGCTCACAGCCCAGGACCAGTGAGCACCTGTGTCATTCTGTACACACATACAGCTTACTGCAGGCAGAGTGGCAACAGTGTGAGCTCACCCTCAGTTCTACACAGTCCTGCTCGTTCACTCACCACTTCACACCCAGGTCAGTATATATACACAGAGATGCCTGGCAACTGCTCACAGCCCAGTACCAGTGAGTACCTGTGTCATTCTGTACACACATACAGCTTACTGCAGGCAGAGAGTGGCAACAGTGTGAGCTCACTCTCAGTTCTACACAGTCCTGCTCGTTCACTCACCACTTCACACCCAGGTCAGTATATATACACAGAGATGCCTGGCAACTGCTCACAGCCCAGTACCAGTGAGTACCTGTGTCATTCTGTACACACATACAGCTTACTGCAGGCAGAGTGGCAACAGTGTGAGCTCACCCTCAGTTCTACACAGTCCTGCTCGTTCACTCACCATTTCACACCCAGGTCAGTATATATACACAGAGATGCCTGGCAACTGCTCACAGCCTAGTACCAGTGAGTACCACTCTGTTCTGTACTGGAGAAACATCAGTGGGGTTCCAGTTCTGCCTACCTCTAGTTCTCTAAATCAAGCACTTTGTATATTCATCTTGGAAACATCACACAAGATAGATTTCCTAATATGGCGTTTGTTTTCTTAATCTGTGTTTGTTTTAAAACTAAAATCATATCAAGGATTCAAATATGAGGATACTCATTCGGAAAGTAAGGTTTGTTTTGCTGTATGTATTCGAGTGGTAAGTGAACAATGCAATACACATGCGTGCTAACTACCTGCATGCCTTACGTACAAAGTGACGCCATTTACAGTAAAATCATTGTAGAATGCTTTTTACTATGCAAAGTTAAGATGTTCAAAACAATTAATGAACCCGCTGACTGCGAAATACAATCAGTTATCCTGTTTTTAACAGCAAGGAACATTCCAGTAGTGGACAGATAGTCATAGACAGATAAAGTACAGTGTACATTCCTTATGTGATGACATCAAAATGCGGAACTGGGTGAGAGCTTTTTAACGTGGATGAGGAATTGTCTATGTCATAAGTCATAAACTTTTATTGTCTGTAAGCAATACACATCATGCAATAGACAACGTCAATGGCCATCAACATATAGATTGATGAGATACAAGACAGTACAGTATTTTGATTAAAAATTAAAACATTTACAAAAAGTTATAAAGATTTTAAAATTCACAAAGTTAACAAGGATAAAATCTACAAATGTACAGATCTAAGGCTAAATTATTCATTTAAATCATAAAAAGGATTTAAGCTTAACCAATTGTAACATTTTTACTTAAATAGTTTGAAATCTAAGAGTTTACTTTCGTTGTGCAACTTGTTAAATATTTTCAGACTTACAATATAAAAGCTATTTTTACATTTACTTAACCTACTGTATGGCACATCTAACTGGAGTTGATTTCTGGTATTGTGATGATGCACATCAGATCTATGTACAAACTAAACCTAAATATACATAAATATACAAGTATGTATATTTGGTAACCTACTACGATCTGGCTGGCCATCAGTGATCACAGAAGATTTGTTCAATATCATTGATGAAATGATTTGTGAAGATTGACTATTTACCTAATCATCATTAGTATTAGAATTTCTGACCGTAAATAATATAACAAAACACAAAATTTTTTTGAAATTTTGAAATATCATAAATTGTGCTTATGTTTGGTTCACAGACTGCTTACTGAGAAATACAAAATGAGAAGAAATGATTCCGTTCTTGATTTTTTGGTCCGATATCATGAGGAAGGTGATGCAGTTTTAGAGAAACATCGTCACTGGTGATGAGACATGGGGTTTTCTCACATAACTCCAGAAAAAAAAATGCCAGTTAATGGAATGGCGTCATATGAAATCACTGTTTAAAGTTAAGGTGAAACAAATAATCTCAACATGCTAGGTTATGGCAATTGTATTTTGGAAAAAATATGGAATATTCTTAGTTGAGTGTATGAAAAGAGGAAGAATAATAAATGCAGCCGCCTATTGCGATACTCTGACTGAACATGCAATACACAATAAGCAACATGGCCTATTGACATCTGGAGTTCTGTTGTTGCATGACAACGCCAGACCTCCACTTTGTCATCCAAACCCAAAATCTCATCACATCATTTTGTTGGGAACAGATTGACCACATGCTGTATAGACAGCCTGAACTTTCAGTGTACATAGAGCGACTTTCACTTGTTTCGCTACTTAACGGAGTTTCTCAGCATTAAGCGCTTCACCACTGATGACGAGGTGAAAGAAGCAGTTAAAGATTGGTTATCGTCACAGGCCAGGAGACTACAACATCGGCATTCAAAAGTTGGTGGAATGTTGTGACAGATGCCTACTGATGTGAACAAAAATGAAAAACTGTATTTAAAAATAAAGAAAGATGTTATGAATGAAATAAAACAAACATTTTAAATCTTTTGCTATTTATTTTTTTTTAAGAAATTGTACTTTACTTTCTGGGTTACTCAAATTATTAATATAAACATTGATAAAACAAAACACTATTTTGGTTGGTTTTGATTTGTTTCTAAAGTTGATAACTGCATATATTGACAACCATTTCAAAGACAAAATTAAAACAAAAGTACTAAATAGAAAGAGAACTGTATTTAAAAAGAACTGGAATGAATTATAGTTTACAGGTTATTTAATATAAAAATTATAAAAATTAATAGCTGTGATATTCACACCATCAAAACGTTTGTAATTAATAAAAGTATTTTCCAGAAGGTTTTTTACACTAAACAAACTTCAATTTCTGTACAGCTTTCAAAATGACAGAATATTCAGAGAGGTTAAGCTTAGGGAATTTTAACCGCCTCCTGCAACAGATGAGTAGTAGTACTCCAGACATGAGGAGTAATAGTGGGCATTATTTCAGTAATCCCGCCTTGGAAGAATTGGAGGCTTCCTTTCTATAAGCCTCTGCTAGTAAAAGAGGGCAGCAGAAGAGTTCTTCCTCATGTATATGCAAGACCAATATATCTCAGCATTTGCTTAAGGACATAAATTGAGCTATCCCGATGTGACAACATAAATGTTTTCTATACTCAATGTAGACTTTACTGGCAGATATAAACCAGAAGTAACCTCCCCTTGCGATGGGAGTATACTTAGATCCCCAAATCAAACTGGAATCCTCACATTTATGATTTTTCAAACACTACAGAAATAATCAACACCAAAAACATAACTTTATAACACACCTTATATACACACATTTTTTTTATTTGTGTCTTTCTATTATATATACTTTTTTCAGATCCATCTCTTTGATCATTTGCTAGAATAGTAATAACTGTTTATTTTTCTAATCAGTGAACTGTTTTTCAACGTGATATTATCTTAACCTACAATTTAACTATTTACATGATCTATTTTAACCCTTTGAAGGCCAAGCCATAAAATTCATTTGTACTTCTAAACACCCCAGCCATTATATCCAGATTACTTGCCAAAAAGGCCAGCCTCAAAATGGCACTTTTGACACACTCCTACAAACACTGGTGTAACTCATCTACAAATAGTAGTATCTTAGTGATGTTTGTTTTGTTTTATTTAGTAGTATATATAAAAGCATCAAAATATATTTTTGTAACAATTAAACTTTTTTATTATTATTATTTTTATTTATTTTTTTCAAAAAATTAGGATGTTTTTTTTATTTTTTGTGTTTGATTGGTGACAACTAGGATAAAAAAAATTATTTCAAGGAAACCATTATTATTATAAGAAAGTATACATATTTTCAAACAAGTATAGAAAAAAATCATATGGATACCTTCAGAAATAAAGTTTTTAGAAATATTTTTATAGAAAACTACAACACAGCACACCATGCGAATCAACATGAAAGTTTGGTATAACAAGTGTTTACCTTGTAACTTCTTGTTTGTCCATAGGCCATGTGAATTACTGTACAATGGTCACCTTATAGTTTTCTCTTGTTTACACAATTGTCTTCAAACACTTTATACATGAACATTTAAAAATGTATAGTAATAATAATTATAGTTAACAAATCTATATACAATATTTACACGGTCTTTTGTGCTTCTTTATGCACATTTGTGTTTATGAAAACACTCTGCATGTACTCCTTTGGTACATTTTAAACAATGCAGTCTTGTTCTCCTTCTTTGATTTTTTGTACTGCAGACACACAGCAATTCTTTTCTTTCTTTTCAGGAATCTTATCCATTCCAAACCGACTAAGGGGCATTTGGCCATCACCTCCTCCTAAATTAGCTGGAATGTTCTTAGCAATTAGCCAGTCTTGAGCAAGTGTCTCAATAACATTTATTGTGAAATTCAAACGTGACTTAGGTTTGTCTTTGCAGTTTCATTTTGTATAGAATATAAGAATTCAAAATCATTCTAGACAAAATATTGAATGTGATCTTACGCCAATATTTTACGGTACGCCTCTCGTCTAGATATGAATATAACATCTGGTCCGTGGTGTCGATCCCACCCATAAATTTATTATACTGGTGGATCATGTCTGGTTTTGTTTTTATTACCACTTTTGTTCCCTTATTCTTGCTTACTTGTACGTTAGCAGCTTTGCTATCAGAAGACACAAGAATCACCTGACTTTTTTGAGATGACTTCTCTCTATAAGCTAAACCTAAAATTTCCTTACTCCTCATGTATCTTTTATCCCCTACCTTGTATTTTCCTAACAATTCATCAGGGATTCCTCTCCTATTCTTCCTGATTGTACCTGTTACAAATGTCATTTTTGAATATAAATATTCAATTAGAGGAATGGGACGTGAAAAAGTTATCAGTATACAAGTTGATAAGCCTTGTTCAGATAGTTCCCCATGTCCAATAATTTTGTAACTACAGTAAAAGCTAGACCTCTTTTTTCTTATGTTTTCCTGGTCTTCATTGCTTTTAGCTCCTTTATAACAAAAGAATGCTAAGCAATAATTTTGAGACGGAATCACACAGCACCCAAAGTTTTGATCCCCCATTTGTGGTGCTTTTTGTTAGGCATATACTGCAATAGTTGGGTATGATTTTTGGTTCCAACTAGAGACTCGTCAATGCTTAGATGCTGGTTAGGGATATAATATTGACGGAAAACTCTATTAGCATGGTCTACAAGTGGCTGAAAATTTTGCTGTGGGGTCATAATATGGGGGTACCGTGTTTTGCCAATTTTTTATTGTCAACCATATGAAAAAAATCTTAAAATATCTTCAAATCTATTTCTGCTGAAACAATCGAGAATACCATGGTGTAACCTGAGAAGAAGAAGAGCTCCAGTACATATCTATAGAAGGTTTTTTATTCAGTCCCATATTCAAATTTGCTGCTATGAAAGCTTTCATTGAAATGAAATGATTGAAATGATTGAAATGATTTATTTGCCCAATAGAACATTACAATGTTATAAGGCTCGTCAAGAAATAATAACACTAAATTTATTTCTTGACTTATTTCTTGATTTTGCATTTCCGCAAAAGAAACTTTTTCCCATACCCTGTTCATTCCACTACTATTTATGGCATCTTGAGCATAGCGGTTGGTCTCGGTAACAAAATTTTCAATAAGGTTATTAGTGAGAAAAAGCAGCACATACATAATGGGAGCTGAGTCTGGAGGTGGGCAATGTCTTGGACCAGGAATCTCATTGAATGAAAAATCATGTTTAGGCCTAATAGATGAATCATCATTTTCACTGACAGGAACCCATATTCTTTCTGGAGAATAGGCTAAGTCACTATCATTAGGAGTAGCATTAGTACTACCCTTAGGCCTACCTCTAGGCCTTGGAATATTTGTTACACTAGGGCCTAAGCTAACATTTTGCTCAGAATCAGAACTAGAAACTCACATCAAAAAAAAATCTAGGCCTAGTTTGTAGGGGCAGACCAAATCTGGTTTTGTGATGTAGACGGTCCTAAATTGGCAGGATCGAACGTAGGATCATCGTCCGTATCGTCCAAGTCACTAGTGCTGTCTTCAGAAGAAAAGAGATCATAATTGGAAGTGTCATTACTAATAGTCCTTACATTAGCATTTTGAAGACAGGAAAACAATGTGTCCTCACTTACAGGCGATGCTTCACGACGTCTTTTGTTACTCATTGCTAAATGTAAACCAGAAAAGAAAACATTACTAAACTTCACAGCAAATGTAACATAACCTCACATTACAACGTCTAAGAACAAAACCAAGTGTACAAAGCCACAACGAACAAACAGCTGCTACCAAAGAGAACCGAACATCTTGTTTGACACGTCACTGCCTTCTGAATTGCATCTTTCTACTGAACAAAAAAAAGTAAAAACATTTTATAATAATTATAATAATTTGAAAGGATATATGTTTACGTTTCGTTTGATATTATATTACAAACCGAAAATAAAGAGGTAAGGGAATAATTTAATCAAATGAAGGGTGCCGATTTCTCGGCGCGATGCCGTTTTCGAACTGATTTTTCTATGCCGATATCTCGGCTCACGGCCGTTTCGGAAAAGAAATTCGAGAGCCAGTATATCGGCCCGTGGCCGTCAAAGGGTTAACTCAAAAGAAATTTATGAGAATAATCATCCAGACTAAGTTTAACCTATTCAAAAAAACACCCCATATTTTAACTTTTCTTGTTTGTGCATTATAAAAATATTAAACATATGGTCCCTCAAATTGTTTGCTATTTTTCATATATATATTACAAAAAAGAAAAATTTGTTCTACTCTATCTGTTGTTCAGTCGTATTTAAAAGTCACCACTATAGTGACTGAAGTTAGTCTTTGAATCAATGTTTTTATAAAACTTAACCTTAATTACAAAAGAAAATTAAAGGAATTTTCATTAATTTTCATTTTGAATTTTACTTATTGGTAAAATTTTGAATTGAACACACATCTCATTACTTGCTATTATTATTGAATAAGGAAAGGATTGTACTAAATTGACCTTATTAGTAAAATAGATTTTACATTTGATAAAATAGCTGCTGTTCTTTTGTGTGCTACTTGTAAAGATTGTGTCAACAAAGAATTTTTATTGTAATTTAGCCCGGGACATGCACAGTGTGTCACCGTCACCAGCACTGGGAAAGGTTAGATACTCCACCTGCTCTGCCACCTAAACAGCGTGACCGCCAGAACTCTG
>NW_025781259.1:0-22271 GCF_021130785.1 Homalodisca vitripennis | reverse complement strand
TATTTTCTGCGACAGATAGCAGCAGACGTGTCGTTAAACCGAGATATTTCAATCAACAAACTATCAATAATGGAACGCGCTCTCTGGGCCCGGAGAAACCGGAGCCGAAAATCCTGGGCTGTCGTTCCGAAACTGCAGGTTGCTGGAAATGGGGCAAGATAAACACACTCCGCCCACTATGGCTAGGCAATTATTAGTAATGAATCTAAACATCACTTCTAGACTTAATAAATATTGTTAGATACCCACCCATTTATTTATTATTAACAAATGTTAATAACTGCTTTTTTATTTTTAACCCGTGTATTTATATTTTTAGTTTATAAAAAGAAAGACAGATTTTTGGTATAAATAACTGAGGATTTTGAATTGGTATTTTACTTATAAAGTTTGGAAACGAAGATGTCTGTAAAAGATTTTAAAACGAAGATTAAAATAATTTCCCAAGTGAAAAAACAATATTTTTTATTGACAGATATTATTAATTTCAAATGTAAAACTACATAAAATTTAACAAACTATGACAATTACAACGTGTTAGAAAAATAAAATTATTTTTTACAACTCTTTGGCCCTTATTCCTAAGGTTGGGTGTTTTGATGTTAATGACAAAATTTTTTTTTGTTTTGCGGATGTTATGAGATATTATTTTAAAAATAGCTTAGTTACAGTTTTAATTAAAAATAAACCCGTAGGCTTCCAGTGAATTCGTCATTTAAGTTAAATGCCCCTTGAAAACTCGTCCTTGAAAAACAACCTTCTTTCCTGACAATAATCCTCCTTGGTTTCTCCAGTGAGCTGTTGTATATGAAGAATGGGAAAATAAAAAATTGTTGGGATACTATGCCTTCAATTTTTTTAGACATTTTCGTAGTGTGTTAGCAAAAATAATTTTAATGGTAATCATGTTCTGTAAAATGTTTACTGCATAAAAAAGCAAGTATGTTTTTGTTGGCTTCTTACAATCGTTGTTTCTCTTCTGTCGGCAGTAATACCACTTTTTTAGTAAATTGTCGCATCATATTCAATGGAAAGCCAAAACAAACAAATTAAATAATAAAATACAGGTAGCTGAAAATCACAAAGTTCCCCCCATAATTATAAAAGTAGAGTAGGTCCAGATATGATACTGTTTTTAGCAATGACATACAGTTTAATGCATTCATAAGTGACTATAACGAACAACATTGATTATCTTGGGATCAATGCGGATAAAATAATTGAAGTGATAAGCATGGTGTTTTATTCAACTATATAATTATTGTTCATGATTAAAATACGATAGCCTTATTAATGTACTCATTTTAAACAGTCGCTTTTTAACTTTTAATTATTTGGAATTACCCAGTTTAATAATTTGGCATTACAGAACATAATATTGGTGAAAATTACTATTTTTGAGATAGTTAAAAATAAAATAATTGACCATGGTTGTATAATCATGTCGATAGGAACTTACTTGTGACAAGAAAATGTGGCCTGCCTTTAGTCCATCTAAACGTGCAGTTCTACGCCAGAGAGCAAACTCTTCACCATGTCAACGATAAATAAACAAAACTATTACTAAACAATTGACAAATAAAAGGAAAACAAACTAGTTGAGTTGCTCATCATCAGACGTTCTTGACGGGAATAAACAGGTGGAAGACGTGTTGCCCAACAATGCAAATAAAAACAATGGATTTGTGTTTCGGCATGAAAAGGCGTGATGCCGTTATCGTCCCGTGATCGCTGCTTCAAACCTTCGTTTGAGTTCTTGCACCACTTTCAGCGCCTGCAAGTCCATGGATTACACCTCAGTATAACGCACAGCTGTTGGTGCGACACAGGAAAAACACAACATGTGGCTTATGGGGCAATGCGCGTGTCTAAGTAGGTATTAGTTTCGTTGATTTCAATTCACCAATCTAATAAGGGAGGAGAGTTATTACATGGTTAAAAGGGTACCGGCCCTGTGCCCAAGGACTGGCCCATTAGGAAACCGTGTAATGCTCTAAACCATGGTGCTCATAACAGTTGTTCACTTGCATCGCAGCCATTGCTGTTGGTTCTAGTAACAGTTGATGAATGCACAGCAACCGTTTTAAGCACAGGGCAGTCCCAATCCCTGCCAAAAGTTGGTTAATTAATATATTTTTTGAAGAGTAACATTAATTAGCATCCTCATATACAATTCCTTTAGGAGATTCCGATATTTCTCCGTCTATATTATTACCTGACGGTTGAAGGTTGGTTGGCCATTTTAATGTAAACGTGGGTTTTATGATTGTAGGAATTTTCTCTGCATTATCTTTTCCAGGACATTGGTCTTACCTATTCTTACTTGTTACCTTTATTTTTCCACAACAGTAGTTTTTATATTTTAAAGTGATGCTTGCAGTAAAGAAACAAATTTAACACTTTACAAAACAATTATGTAGGAATGCTACCGATCAAACAGGGAAAAATCGAAACCCAAAAAAAAACCCCCCAATGCCAGATTTTGCCACAAATCAGTTATTTAAAACTACCAATATAAACAGCTAAATGTTCTAAGCGGACATAATGTTTTCATTAAGTGACCGGATTTAAAAAATTAACTGTATATAGGGGAATATATGTGTTGTTGAACATTTTATTTTAAACATAAAAAAGATGAAATTTCACTGTTTTTTTAACTTGCCGCACAATTGATAGTTATTGTACTGTAATATATTTCATTAATTTGTTGATGAGTAATGAAATAAGTTTTTCAGCATAAAATTACGTGTTTAGTTTTTTATAACTATTTGTAATGAGAAGATCCGAGAGTTGATTCTACATACAACGCAATTAGAACGCAATTAATTCAAGATAGCGATAAAAAAGCAACTACAAACTTTTGAAATGGAAAACAACATCCATAAAAATGGAAAACCGTTTGTTGATTAGAATAACTTGTGTGAGGCTGTATTATAAAATCCAGTAGGTAATTAAAAATTATTTCACTCTTGTTGAATGTATATTTATTCCAAACTTACGGACTCATCTAAACATTATAATCGCACTTATTAATTAGCTATTTGGTAATCAGGCATTTTACTCAGTTTAAAATTAGGAGAAACAAATCACATAAGTTATTTTGTAGAATCATTAGAGAAGGCCTTAAAATATTTGGGATCGAATAGTTTTCTTGTTTACTTGGAAACGTAAACAACTGAAGTTAAATATGAACTCATATCGTACTGGAATTTTAATTAAACTAGACAAAGTCAGCTATTGCCTATCACATGAGAGGGAATAGTTTAAGGACGAATTAAAACTACTGACTTTTAAGATACCGTGTCTCTGAGTGGAATAGGCACATCTTTTCTATCCTTAGAGGAATCCTGTTAACTATAAAAATATTTATAATTTAAGCGTTATTATGTTGTTTATCAATATATAGCTTATTTATAATTTATTAATCAAGCAGTACCCTATCGTATATAATTTATTATTAATTTACAAATTTATTTGTTGACACCAATAATGAAAAAGCCTTGTGCCTATTTATATATAAGCCCGCATGTTTTTGTATTGCACACTACTTAAAAGGTATTATTTATTATTTACTTGTAAACGGCATTAAAAATAGAAACATACTTCTTCATTGAAAACACTAAGTTTTTGTAATTTAAATTACTTTATCATATCAAACAACAATAACAAGCAAAACATCATTAATGGAAAAAATTATATGAATGAGGTTGCACCAAAGTCTGAACAAGTACAAAAAACACGTAAACATTGATTATGTATCAGTTCATATAGCACAATGTCAGCTAATAAATACGGGTTTCAAAATACAGGTGATGGTTGAGGGACAGATTACAGATATAGTAACATAACATGAGGAAGCCGATTGATAAGAATTAATCTTATCTTTATTAAAACATTTGACCTTGTCAACCTCTATTTGAAACTGGACAGGTTAATGGGTTTAAATTATTTCTTAAATTTATAACTGTACAAAGTAATTTTATTTCATTAAAAGCATATTTATTTAATTCCCAAGAATGGGTTTGAATTATTTGATAATTTTTGAAGTATTTTCATATACGTGGCTTTATCTGGTCTTCTGATTGTTGTACAAAATTTATAAAGCTGTATATAGGAATTGTATAACTCTTTATTATTTTGTATATAAAATTCAAAAATATCGTTTTGACAGACATATATCCGGAGGCTCCAGAGATCCATCGTAAAATTGTTGAAGATTTATTTGTAACATATAGCTGTACTGCGAATATCAAAGCTATACTACACTGAGCTCCCTGAAAGAACACAAACAATTCACACAAAAAGAGAACATTAGCTTTCCACGATATTTCTTAATGTAAACATAAGGATTTTTGGTTTGAAATAATGATGAAAATTTCACTTCATTTCTTTGATGGCGTTTATTTTTGACCTTAGTGAATGGTAACTTACTATGAGTAATTTAATTTTATTAATATATTTTAAGTACTGTTACAATTTTATAGTACCGGTTACAAACATCAAAATACATTGATAGTGATCGTGAAATGGTAAACATGAAGGGGTAGTGTACGCCACACCACAGTGTCACGAAAACAGGATTAAGTCTGAGGCTGGCATGCACAATGTATAGAGGTCCGTTTAGCGACATGTTATACTGTGGCACAGCGTTACTACGAAAATCACTCTGCACTAGCCCAATTATAAGTATAAAATTATTGGTATAGTTAAAAACATTATTTCGACATCACAGTTGAATTAAATTATATGTTTTTCAATAGGTTATATAGGTACGATATACTATTTGTTTTTATTACCGTTTATTGAAATCTCATTACACAGGAATTACGGAGAGGTTTTGGGCAGCAAAAAATTTGCCCATAATTCAATAATCGACCGAGCTCTGGGCGTCATAGAATGTTATGCCTTTCGGCTTTTTTTAACTTCAAATTTCTACAAAAATACAAAGACAATGGACTTATACAAATGTTCGGTAATATCGCCTATCTTAAACTTTTCAATAATACATTAAATAATTAAAATCCAGTAAGCCCAAACATGAAACTGGAGACTAAAGTAAACAACGGACTTTGGTGCAGAAATTCACACATCGCTATATATTTCAAAAAATAAGCAATATGTTCATACAATATAGCATTTGCATATAATCATAATTTTTAATATTAAAAAAACCTATTTCTAGAGAATCGTTTTCGTTTTTAGATCCTGAATTTATTGCAAAAATGTCTAGCCGGAGAACTCAAAATCTTAACGAATCCTTATAACAAATACAATACTAATTTTGTTCTTCATATAAGATAAGACATTTTGTTAAAACTAAAAAAGTTTTTGGTTAGTACAATATGCCGTGTTCTCCTTCAACGGATGTTGTTTGTATAAGTGTAAATTATTTGGAGAACGTTTTGTCTATGAAAAATGACTATACGTTTATACAAAAAAAAAACGGTGCCTTATATTACAATTAAAATTATGGAGGAAGAAAACCATAAAAGAAAGTAATTATAAAAAATATCTGACAAAGGCAGAACTTAAATAAAGGAAGCTTGGAGGACTAAATACTTGAGCTAGAATATAAATACCGTCCATCATATTTAGCTTAGTTTATATTAAAAAGTAAGTTTCAATGATATAATTTCTGGTAACATCTTTAGGTCATGTACTTTGATTTCCCGTCCTTAAGTTATTATTTTTAGATTTTTATGTTGTATTTTTACTTCAGTAACCGTTTGCAGAGGTAAGTATCTACAAAATTTTACACGAGGTACGTTTTACAACAATATTAAAATTTTCCCTGAGGTATATTTTAAGGATATTTCAATTATATCTCTAAAGACCATTACATTCGAAATAAATGTTAATATATTAAAAGGTATGTTTTGAAAAAGAATCAAAATGATTTTTTCATTATAGTAAAAGTCTTTCCTGCTGGAAAATAAATTATTGAACTTTTGAAGAATGTTGCCAAACTATGTCTAAATAGTTTTTGATAAATGAGAAAATTTATATTAGATACCAAATTAAAATTGTATATCTTCCTAATTAAGGTGTTTCTTGCTTGGACCATCCACCCCGGTGTGACAAAGCTGGGCTGGAAGTCTGATCCCGTAGTTCAATGTCTCTAGAATAGTTTCGTTTTTGTATTTTCGAAACATTTTTTTACCATCTTTCTTCTAAATTTCATTTCTTCTTTAGTTTCCTTTTATCCCAATTTCATCATATGGCCATAATCCCCTAGGTCAGATTATGATATTTAATTTAATCAGATGAGTTAACTATTTATTTAATTTTAACTGAAATGACAACGAAAAAGTAGTAATGCAAATAAGACGCCTTAAAACTAATGGGTTAATTCCTACAACAACTGTTATTCAATAATCTTTTATTGAATCCATATCAGCACCCCCTGATTTCAAGGTGTTGAGTGTTTCGGTTTTTAGAAAATAAACCTGAAACATTTTTAGATGGAATAATTAAATTGCTTACCCTTGATATAAACTAAGATTACCTTTATATTAAACAATTAACTTTGAATAAAATGCAAGTTTTTCATAATGCGAGGTTACTCTAAAATGATTACAAGTTATAAAAAATATGTCCAAAAGTGTTTCTTTAAATAATCATTTTATGAAATTCGAATTGGTCTAAAAATACCATAACATAGAAATTCTTTATAGTTAGGGGGACCCATATAATGAAAAAATTGTTAGTATGATTTTTAATTATTTAAAAAGTTAGTACTGAATCTAAAACGTTTAACCTTTTTTTTAGTACCGAATTAAAATATACTAATGCAGATCCATGTATGAAAAATTATATACATCTATTATATTCTGTTTAAAATCCATTTTGTATTTTATAATTTGCTTAAACACTAAAATAACAAACATTTCGTCATTTGACCATGTTTAAACTCTGTCTTTAATTTGAAGTGTCTTGTTTACATTTTAAAACAATTTTTTAAATAGTATAACTCATTTCCAATCGCGACCTATCTAGTTTAGTTATATAAATTTCCAATAAAAAATTATGTAACAATAATGCGGGACCATCTGTAATCTTTCTCAACATATTTACACGAAAAAACAACAATTATTTCCCTCAGACTTTTCCAAGCAAAAACGTGTTACTGATGAAAGAAATCAGACATTTTTGTCTAAACTTATGATAAACGAATATTTATATTTCTTACCATTGTTAATCAACATATATACAAAATCCATGTTATTTGTTTGTTATGTTCCTCCATAAATAAACCTCCTTATAAACTCCATTGTTACCGATACACGAAATGTTCTAACTTACATATTGTCACTATTCAATTAAAATAATTTTGAGATTAAAAAAACTGCCTAAATTATTATAACTATTTTACAAGAGAACAACAATTAATTAAACTGTTTTCCGCGTATTACTATGAAAACACCAATTTACTAAAATCATTAATTACTTGCTAAAATTGTTGCAACACAGCGGCCCACATGTGTCCATTGTTTGTTAAAGTCGATACGGACGGAGTTAGCCAGTGTTTAAACTCTTCATCGGATTCTGTGTGACCCTCGTATTTTACCCACCAAATTTCATTGAAAAATGTACTTCTCTTAGGATGTTGTACTGAATGTTTATGTTAAACAAGCCAGTTAAAGCCTAAAGTTTAGACTTGGTAAGCAACTCTTAAGTAGATTAGTCGTACTATTGTTATACGGAGAAATCATAAGAAATAACTATAACTCCCACTTATTTGTATTCGTAATATTTATGTACAATTGTAACTACTGCATGGACTATGGTCACTATGACAAAAGAGCCCGCCTGTTATTAATGCTACCTGACTATGACACAGTGGTAGTAATTTTCTTGCTGTATTTAGAAATTTGTGTTACTGTATTTAAATTACTATTTAATTTCAGAATCTTTAAAAGCATGGAAGTTCTAAAAAGTCACAATAAACCGCATTCGGATTCAATTTCCCAGAGTAACCATAATTATAAAATTTCTTTCTTTTTAATTATTTAGTTTTCCGTGATGTAATCCATATTTCTGATACCTGCTTTCGAAACAGAAAAGGAAGGCCCGCGACATATAGACAATTTCGTTACCAAAACAAAACCTTTGGATCATCACATGGAATGTCAGCGTGGTTACTGTGGAATTTTTGGCAAACTATTGGAACATGACTCAATCGATTAATCAATTTCCTGATTAGAATCAAGACTTTCTCCGCTCTGCTCTTTTTCGAAAATACCTTAAGTATTTTTAAAAAAAGGGCATATATTGTTAACCGGAAAACTATCGTTCAATTTTAATTCTACTAGTTATTTTTTCAGCAGGAATGTTAAAAGGGTATATACGGAATTACCAGAGAACTTCTCTAAACCATTAAATACTTTTAAAACCACATCGGTGTTTATTTAAGGATAATCAAATTGTTAAGCTGAATAGCCCCCTGTAGATTTTTTTTTTAGATATTTTTTTTAATGACGTAAACTTGTTTCAGTTATTTATCTAGAAATTGCTTAAGACATTAGGACTAAAGCGTAGAGCGGGAGCGACGGAGTGGGCAGAGGCCCGGAGTAGTCGGTAGGAGCTGACTGATCGCCATTTGGATGCGAGGCAGAGGCAATAAGTACGCGCTATAGTCAACTCTGTCTCTGATCATCCTGCCGATGTCCCTCTGCCAACCGTGTTCGCACGGCTTGCCTTCGCTTACTCCCTCATCTCCTTCCTATTCTTGGTCTTAGGTCTTGCTACCCTCTCGCCAATACTCCTCTGTTACTTCTCTATCGCACTGTCATACTCCGTCACTTATTCTCTTCCGTTCTTCTCTGTGCTTCTTTGATACCCTTAACTTCTATCCACCCAGCTTACTTCTGAACTACTCTTTCTTTCCTCTCTATGTCCTCAGTCTCTACTTTTTCTCATCTAGCCTCTCCTCACCCCTCCTAACATCCGTATATGCCTTCTAACCTCTATATTACCTACTCTTTCTCTTTTCTAACTAAATTCCACCCCAACTTCCACTCCATTCCTCCTTACATCTCCTAATCAATATCTTTCACTTTTACTTCTCTTTATCTCATCCGTACTAACTTTCTCCTATTTCTTTAATCCTTTAACCTTAGATGCGCCCCACAGTGGAACAATTAAACCATTTTTGCACAAGTTTTAAAAATTAGGTTATCGATGATCCAATCATGTATTGTGGCTTATGGTTATTAACCTCAAAAATAAAGCATATTTAGTAGATAAAAACTGTCTAGTTCACAAACTTTCGTTAAATGGTAAATTTAAATATACATTTTAGAGTCCCACATGGATCAACCCTTGGGTCCTTTACCATGTACCAAGGTATACGTCAACAGAATTGAATGATGTTGTTTAAAAGAGACACAGTTATTTAATGAGGATCAAACACTATACTTAATTTCCCAAAAGAATCACAGGTGTAAGCAAATCAAATATTTTTGTAATGAATTCTTGCTTATTATACTCCATTACTAGCTTAATATGTTTTTTTCAAATAATTTTAAATCAGTGGTTTTCAGCAAGCAACCATTACTATCCTCCACGCAAGATGGGACACGGTAACGTAAGTGTTTTGGGACATTTTCAGGATAAAAAGTATAATGCCAATCTGAAAACTACAGTTTTTTAGTCAAATCCTAAGACTTTATCTCTCTTTTATAAGGTATTTATTAAATAATAAAAGCAGCCTAGTGGATTAGTATTATATTTATTATTCTGAAGTTTTGATTCTGATTATTTTCAGGTGGCTTCTGTCCTGCCGGTTGGCTTGAAGTCTCACTCCTTGACACTATCACGTAAACATTTTCACGTGTAGTTGCAAAACACGCAAATTATGAATGATGATTGAATGGAAAAGTGTGGAAAGTTATGCGTGCGTGTAGAACTACACATAACTGAAAGAATTATTCTCCAACTACAACAACATATTATACGTACACTAAATTTTATCTGCTTATATTAAACTTAAAGTTTACACATTATTTGTTCCATGACTATACTGATAATATTATAAATATTTATATAATTTTATGTATATTTTCCTGTAATTATAAATAGGTTTTGGCAAATTTGTGGTTTAAAAATTATACTATTACTAATATGCTGTCTTTTCTGATTCGTTATAGGGTGTGATGTTGTCATAATGGCGGCAGGAGGGCCGCCCCACTTAACACTAATACACACACGACACATACACTAGGATTACTATATTGGTGGTCTATTTAAAAAATACTATAGATCCAATTTGGCTAGCAATTGTTGTTTCAGAATTGGCACACTAATTTTTTATTAGTTTAATGTTTGTTTATATGAGAATATTTCATAATCTCATAATATCAATTCAAAAATTCTACTCATAAATTTTTTATAAACATTTGTATATTTCTCATGTTACGGACCTTCTTGAGGTCCTGTTTCCTACCACACTATTACAATTCATTGTCTCCTAGGAGATAATAACGGAACATTGCAAGATAACCCGAAGATGCAATGGAAATAAGGCAGTATTGATCTCCTGGAAAAGGAATTATTATAACGAAATTCCAATCAATTTTTCCTCATCCGTAAATTTAACGTCCATTTTTTGTGGTTATCCGACAAACAGTTACATTTTTTATGAGTAGTAATAAAAGAATATGTCAAGAATAAGCGCTATGAGTTTTTTATGTAACGATTAATTTTGTCTTTTGATGGGCTGGATTGATCGTTTAATGGTTTATTTGAGTTGAAGATTGCAACTACCGTGACCTGCGTATCTGGAATTTTTTTGGGGGAACGAAGAATTATGCCACGTGATTACAAACGAAAATGTCGTTTTTCGAGAACTCATTTGGGTCGTGTGTCCATTTTCCTGATGGCGCAACTGATATAGAAACAATTATCAACTTATTAATTATGTTCAGGCTCACTTATACTACATAGAATATTGCTACCTATTTAAATCCAACAAGTTCTTCGACACTTTTAATATATTGCAGAGTTCATTACTACTTCTTTCATATATATTCACTGTTAACCTGATTGCGTTCTTATAAAGTAGTTTAATTTTTAATGGGTTTAGTGATTTTAAACTGTTTTTAACCTTTACCATTTTGAAACATCATTTTATTTTATGTCAGCCTACAAAGCTTAACGATTTTTGTGACTTATGTAGAATTTTGGACGCTTAAATAACATATTATTTAGTAAAAATTACGTTTACAAAATCACTTTTTCCCAGAAGTCCATGATGAAAAGAGAAGCTGTTTTATTTTCAAATATACTATTTTAACAAAAACTGATCAAATGTCTTTCCATTATGCTCATGAACTGCGCAAGTAAGTATTTGATTAATTTGTTAATATGCATGATAAATAAACCCTTCAATAATGTTGTGCATATAAAAGTCCCAGCTAGATTTTTTGTATAGCATCTATTTTTATGATTCTGGGACTCTGGATAACTTTAAATTAGAAGAACTACAAGATGTTTTGCACGGATAATGGTTACTGGCGATATAAACCTGTATTTCCATCGCAATATTTAAGTACACCACGTCTGCATCCTCGCTTTCTGAAGGGGCTTACATAAACATCACATCGCTAAGATATGCGTGAATTTACAGATAGCCTCAATGAGCGAACTTTATTTTTTCTTTAAACAGCTTTTTCGGCTTGAGGAGAATTTGTTTAAACCCTCATGCATTCTTACAGAACCCAATACTTGGGAGCAGCGCTCGCGCAATATAACTGGCCTGAGGAACTGAGTATTTATAATATTTTGAGACGAGGCTTGCTTTATGATTTTCATGTTTCCCATTTCTGGCACTATCATCATTTTGTAATCATGTACAGTTATTTGGCACACGATGACTTCTTAAAGTGAAGGCTCTGTGGTGTAATGGTAGCACATTCACCCGGCAAGTGAGAGATCCGAGTTCGAGTCCCGGCGAAGCAAGTACTTTTTGCGATTCAATGTTTATTATATATATAAATATATATATATATATATATATATACAGTGCTCGATTTCTAGAAATTGAGGTACCAGAACTACAACCTGCCGAGACTTATCTCCCACCCCCTTCTATTATATATCGTTCCATCACCGCAAAACAGTGTTTTCCTGTGTAAAGAATTAGGTTCTTGAAAGGAAAAAAGAAGATTTTATAGAACTCAAACTTCTTTTATTAGCATAAATAGCAGTAGAGCAATACAGCGTTACTTTTTGTATTCGGATTCTTTTTAAAATATAGTCCAAAACTTTAACTTGTTTTCATCGTATTTCTTTTTCTCTTGATATCTCCTTACTTTTAACAGCTAGCGCTGAGTGGTGTCCAGAAACAAGCCAAGTGTCAACGTACTTTTCTGGTTGAAACAACCGGAGAGGAGGTCCATTTATTTTTACAAACAACAGGCCATACACCGTTGTAATTTTGAGTGACGATCTCAGAGGTGTTATTATTAAATTCATTTGAGAAAACCCTCTTTCACTTTGATGAAATGGCAACCGAGTTGATCGATTGCTCGAGCCGACAGAGGCTGTCTGGTAACGTTCTGGAGTAGATATATTCTCTGAAACCCGTTATTAACTGCCTTTCATTAAGCTTAAACCTGGAAGCAAGTTCCCTCATTTCGATTTCTCCGAACGTTATTGGGATGTCTTCAGGCCAGTTTTCTAGTGTCCATAACTTTGAAATTTTCTGCTAACTTAGTGTCTTTTTCATTTAACAATATCGCTTCAATAGACGTTTTCAGTACTCAGTAAAATATTTCCGGGTTTCATCGGTTTGTCGTTTACTCGACCAGCTTTTGTTTCGAGAGGAACACTGAAAAAAGACAAGTTTTCAACTGCTTCTTGGGCCATTTTTAGAGTATAGACCAGGAGTTGTTTTCCTTTCTTCGAATAAAGCAACTATGATTTGCAATTTTCTATTTGCATAGCTCAAATCTGCGTTGCAATGCTGTGAAGCTTCACTTAGTTCTGAAAATCTCTTGTCAGCCCATCAAACCCAGGTCTAATATGAAATTTGTATCTGGGATTTTGTTGAGGAGGCCAGAAAAAGTACTTCTTTCTTTGTTGTCTCTAGTTGTATCATTTGAAGCTTCTTTGAAGTGCTGTACTAACGCCTCGTAGGACTCCCATACAGCTGAGACTAGATCTGAAACTAGATGCGACCCAACGGGTGCTCAAAACTCTTCCAATTTTTTAAATTTCTGCCTCTAATAGATTCGCAACAGTTCCGGAGTTCCCTACTGTTCTCTGGTGAGGCGTGATAGATAACATAGAGTTTATCAATAAAGTATTTGAATTGCTTACTCCTGAAACAGATTTAATAACGTCTGAAACTGACAGCTCAAGTCTGTGGTTTGCACAGTGCCAGAGAATAATAGAAGGGAATTTTCTGACAAAAGTAATGCCCCAATTCCTTTGTGTTTTCCGAGCATGGTAGCAGCACCATCACAAATTAAGCTCGTCAAGTTATCGCTTAAAAGCTGCTCAGATAATCAATTTGAATGAAGGCAGTTCATTAATGAGTCAAATACTTCTTTAGCGGTAACGCCATCAAGTTCTACCAGATCCAGAAATAACGTTAGTGGAGCCACACATACCAGTTTTTTTTCAAAGAACACCGACGTATACAATAAAACTTGACTTACTACTTAAGGAAGTGGATTCTTCAATTATCAGACCAATTTTTGTCTCATTCTCAATAATTTAACTTACAAATTTTTTCTTCGATTCCTTACTGGTGTGCAAATAAATGGTAGCACAAGCTTTGTCAGAATGTAAAATGCGACCTATGTTGATCCCGTTAAGTTCTTGCAAATCTATTTCTGTTTCAAAATAATTAAAAGGATTGATTTCCTTTAACAAACCTTGTATGCCGTTCGAAATATTTCTTCAGTCACTTTCTTTTTCCTGGGAACGCTGTTTCAAGATATTTTTCTCCAATGCTCCGTCTTTAGCTTCGGATAAAATTTCATCTGCTGCTTTATGGCCAGCACTCTCTTTGTGGTCATGAATTTTTTTCCTTAATGAAGTTTGTTTTTTCTCTTTTGTGTCTCCATAACTGTCTATCTCACCATTTGCCCATTCTTTTGAAATTTTCATGCCTGTTTTTTTTCTTTACAAATAAGATCCCCAACTTCCTTACAAGTCCTATATCCTAACATTCCATTTTTAATAAACAACCAGTCATACCTTTTGCTAAATTCAGTTTTTTTTTTTTTGTTCTTTTATTTTTTTTTTTCTTTTCTTTTTTTTTTTTTTTTTTTTTTTGTTTTTTATTTTTTTTTTTTTTTTTTCTTTTTCTTGTATTCTGGTTATTATTTTTTTTTTGCGAGTTATTCCAACAATCTGGCAGGTCATCGTTGCATTCAATCTGCTGTTCTTTTTCTTTAGGGTGTTTCACATTAATTTCAAATCTGGTTACCTTTTCACTGCTAGAAGATAATTGTGACGTCGATGAAATCTGTTGTTCATGGTTGTCTGGACGTGCAACAGTTCGTTTAAGTCTTTTACTGTCACCCGAAGACGAAAAAGTAATCTGTTAATTTTCTGTTCATTTTACTTCACATTAAACACTTAACTAACAAATACAAACAGAAAAAATATGTAACCTCAATGAAGTAACATAATAAATGCAAGAAAACCACGTTTTCGATGGAGAGGCGCATACACATTTGAAACCACTACTAGTGAGCAACTGAGCGAATGCGTAATACGACACAACCAAACGGGCAGGTCTATACGTCGCTGATGGAGGAGAGGAAACATGTGGGGGGGAAGTTAGTAATCGGGCGAGTCTATATAGCACTGACGGAGGGGAGGACGCATGTGGAAGAGGAAAGATTAAGAGGCTTCTGGCGCATTTTAAAAACTGTAGGCACTTCGAGATAGCTTTCGTGATACATTTGAATGTTTTATTATTGATTGCGAGGTAAACTATAGTAATCATATATTTTAAGAATTTGATGTTCATAATACATTTGGTAATTAACTCACCAACCAAAAATTTACTTTTGGTTTCAGTGGCTTTTTTGTACAGATTATTATTATTTGTTGAAGGAAAGAGGTCCCGGAACGCCGTTCCGCCGCGTTTGGTCGTCTCAAATCGAGCCCTGTATATATATAATGCAACTGAAATAATGCACTTTTTCAGTTATGTTTTTTTTATAATCCTGGTATTTTAATAAATCTACATATGCCCTTCGCATAAACAATGTAATTTTATACCTAAATAACCTCATTTGGGTATGAATCTGCCACTTGAATTACTTTAACTCCATTAATTATCTAACCTAGCCACCTTTCTTATCTTTTGAAGGATAACTATAAATCACGTGTTACTTCCATGTAATATTCCTATTAGCAGAACCTCAGTGCCTTTCCAATGCTGGTGTACCTTGCGTTGTCTAATTACTACACCGCATTGACCTCTCCTCATTCTTCCTTATATTTGTATGATTAGCCTTTTGACTAAACTCCAATAAATCTTATCAACTCACCTTCTGTACATTTCCTGTTTTGGTCGTCATTAAGTGGCTGGAACAATAGACCGATAGATTTTAAATGATCCATGAAGCTTCATTTTTACCTAAGCTACATCGAGTTTGACAATCGTCCATATCACTTCAAGGGATTTAGCTGAGCATTCGGTAACATTTTTTTTTATAATAGAAATAGATATTCAAGATTCCTCGCTTGTGTTCACTTTAAAAAAACCTTATCATCATCCTCGTTATCATTGTCGCCATTAATCCCTTTCTAAAATCGTTTATTTATCTTCTATTCATTATCATCTTTACCTTATTATATATACATGATCTCAAAATTGTATTTTAAAATATTTTGCATACGAAACCGTACTTTTTAAAGCTGGTCTTTACAATTATAAGTGTGCCTATAACAGAATTATGTTTCTGTCCATTTTAATACATTTGTGAGCATGGTCATTTTGAAGTTTAAAATGCAATGTTGTGCTCTTTGAAGTGGTATTTATTGACTAGTACATGAGACACGTTTGACATTTTAGAAGGAATTTTTAATATCTCAACTAAAATGTGTGACAAAACCACAAATCTCAAAGTTTAATATTGTAAATAGATGAGAGCAGAAAAATTAAATTATATCTTGTACAATCATTACTTTATTTAAATAAAACATAATTCAAAATCGGCTAAACCAAAAAAGGCTAAACAAAAACTCCTTGCCAAAGGACGTAAAGGTCACAAAACACCCTTTACTGTTTAAGTACGTATGTACATGGCATTCTCTCTCAGGCTACATCCAAAAGTAACTCCTAATACCAATCCTCCGTAAAAATTTTTATATGACGCTTTATAAATGCTTGCTAGGGCTTAAGAGAAGCGGCGTCGCGAGATTACAAAGACGTTTTGTCTTTCTATGCAATATTGGTGGGGTTTGTGTATTTTGTAATAAAATAGGATTTTAAAATATTTATAGCAATAAATGGCAAATAATTTAAATCTTGTATATATTTTAAAACTTATTAAAAATATTATACGATCATTGCCCCGTCCCAATCTTAAAATGGATTAATAAAGATTGCAATAGCCATTTTTAGTGGAGCAATAGGATTACCTAAGTAAAGAACACTCTCCCATATAATATAAATACAAAATCCTTACAAGATGAAGAAATATCATTAATCCCGTGACTTTTAATGTTTCGGCGACTGTAAATTGAAATCTAAACTGAATCAAACTTACCTTTAACAGTGATATTTAAACTTTAGGCACGTGGTTTAATACAATTTCACACCTACAGGTATCTATACCTTAATAATAATATCCGTTATCCGCACCCACGTACCAGCATGCGCTCTTCCTGTTAATAAGGTCAGACCATTGTTAAGGTTAAGTCGCGCCCTTCCTACCGTGTATTACTTCCCTATCTCTTATTAGGTTATTGTTTGTGTATATTATATAGAGTATATTTTATAATCTCTTTTTGGGTGGTTGTAATTATGTGACTGCCAATCTATTATAGACCAATGTGATTCCCAACCGTTGAATAAAATAAATTAACCATTGATTAATATTAATCCTCTCATGTTAATTACTACTATATAATTACTTTATAAAAGTGTTTTTACATGTTAATTTTTATTTATTTCTTTTAAATAATTAAGAAAGATATTACCCTTAAATTAAGTCAATGTATGTATAAAAAAAAAGACAATACAAATTTCGTGCTAATACAAGCCTAACAGTAAATAAAATAACGGACAGTTTGTTTAAGATTCTAGTTTGCTATATAAATTAAAAAAAAAAAAAAAAAAAAAAAAAAAAAATAAAAAAAAAAAAAAAAAATACCTAAAAATAGAATTATTATTTTAGTGCAAGAGGCCATTAGAAAGTTGCATTTAGTCCTACAAAGGACGATTTGTGCTGTTTCCCAGAGGGTGACAGGACATTTAGGATGGGTTAAGTGATGGGTTTACCTCCATGGGCAGCCTCTCTGCGAGTATCCATGAGGATGTGTTTATTGGCATTATAATATCAGTCCCCTAGGAATTAAGTGGGAAGCTTGCAATGAACCGAGGCTTCATTTCTCAGTCAAAGGCCGGCAGGGGATGGCCACGTTTTAAAGTCTGGTATCTATGCAGGGGAACGTTTTGACATCTAAGGGAACCCCACCATCTCCGTCATTTCCCCACAGTAGGACTTAGGCCTATCGAACGGACACTTGCAACCGCCCATAAACTAGACAATTTGCTGGTTAGTGACGTTGGCCATTTCCTGGACATAATCCATAAAAAATTTTACAAGATGTAAGTAACAATTTATCAGTTTTGAATGTTCCCAGTGTGGGTTTAAACTGGGAAGCTATACACCATGACCAGCGAAGTGTAATTAAACCTTTTGCGGGCTATTATTACGATAGTAAAATGCTAATCAATTATTTTTTCGAATTAGCACGTTGGACCTAGAAGTCTAGGAAAATTTTATTACTTTCTACCTAATATTTCTTTAAAACACTCGTCATTGGAGGTATTAAAACATCAGGTAACTACCATCAAAAATAAGTTTTTTCGTTTGTATAAATAATACCCTGATATACTTGAAATTTTACAATATAAATCAAGGGATAAGTCTAATCGACATTTTGTATTATTAAATTCAAAACGTGGTACAGCTAACTACTACTGAAATACATTTTAAAAAACCCAAACACGAGCCCCTTTTCTAGTCGTATAGTGAAACCTCTTATATACCGATGGTTTTTAAATAAAAAATGGAAATTTTTTGATTTTCTTTGTATTTATAGAAGTCCTGAACATGATTATTTATATTCTCTCTGGTTTTCTGCATGGAATTGTATCTTAAATTTGGTGGTGAAACTGACTAACTTCATAAAATATTGTTGAATGATAATAAATGAAAATCCCAGATAACAACCAATTGTAATTATCAGTATACAAAATACCTTAACTTTTTTCTAGGCTGGTTCTAGATCTCTCATAACCATTTGTGGTACGGAAGTGGTATTTGTTACTCAAAGGAGCTCAACCTCGACTCCAAACATTTCTAATATATGATCTTAAAAAATTTATTTTTTTGCTTTGTATTAATCTGCGCTTGATCCAGTTAATATTCATACTAATATTTTGTTAATTACCCAATTTTTAAGCTCCTGAGATGTCCTGTACATTGTAAGATATAAATTATGAGGATTAAAAAATAGTGCTAGGAATCTTGGTTTAATTATGTACTAAATAATTTTAAAAATTTGAATAATTAAGGTAAGTCAAGATAGCTATAGAATATGTATTTATTAACTGTTACCATTCGTTATATCACGTTACAAATGTTGTAATTTAACGGGCCCAGTAGAAACGATTGTAACAACAATTAAAATGCCTTTCTGTCTGTAAAAAAAAATGTTATTTTTGATCGTATACCAAACACTACCGTTTTCAATTAGGTCCGGTCCCCACGGTGTAACATGGTTGCTCTAATAATTATGTATATTATTAGGCTATGCACTGTATCCCTCTGGTGGAGATACTCCATGACAAACTAATTATAACCAGATTATTTGGTTTTTTTTTGTTAATCATAATATAATAATAATTTATAATGGAGCTTGTGTTTCTGCCAAATGAAATTGTAGTCTTGTAATGTTAAAATTTTTTTTATTTATCTTGTTGCAATCTTCAATTGAGACAATTAATTTGATGTTTTGTACATTTTTGCATTTCTTAAATATAATTTTTAGTAAGAGCACATTTTAATTATAAATGATTCAATATGTTAAACCCTTTTATATTCCTGACTATAGCTTGAATTGTTGTATCCAACAAAAAATAAAATACTTCTTCTTAATATATTAAACTATAATCACCTTACACCTTTTATTTGGTTTCTTGGTCCGGTTCACCGAAAACCCTAATATGAAACAAATTACAAATCTGAATTAGAATTGTAATGTAGTTTAGATTTTATTACTTTGTTTAAAACAATTTACATTCATTAGTTATTTAAAACATTTTAGTGAAATTTTTATTGATATTTAAAATTGTTTTTTTTACACAATAAAGATATGTATGAATTTTTATTTAAATTAAAACAATTTGTTGATTGGTTCAAAGTTCTTATTAAAATGTACTTACCGTTAAACTGGGGTTTTCTTTCAATACGGACTACTATCTATGTGGCCTACAAGGCTAAAACTACACAAGATAATGAGGCATGAAGCTCTCCAGTAGTTTTGTTATAACATTACAAGACAAGTAACCAACTAGGTTTCCTATTGGTTAGCAAGTTTTAGACCTCTTGAAACCTCAATCATAAAAAATTCAGTTTCTTACAATGGCGTACTATTCGTTTTTAATGTACAGAACTGAACTTGTCCAATTCAAGTCTATTTCAGGGATAGCCATATTTTAACATTATAACCAATCTGAGGTTTTATTTTTATTTTTTTTTTATTAAACTAAGCATATAACATATAAAAATATTTGGTTTCAATTTTCCATTTTTTTTTTTTTAACAATGTATTATTGTAACTATCTTGCATATACGGTACAAAATCTCTCCCTCAAAAAAAAAAAAGGAAAATTTTCCAAAAATATTCAAAACCTTGCCAACATGTCAATTTTTACAATTAATATATTTGTTTTACACATAAAAAACTCAAAAATTCAACATAATGCCTATCTCTCAGGCTTAATTCTTAAAGTAAATAATCCCTTTATATCTTAATCTATTTGTGATATATAAACTAAAACTTTATTTTATTAAATCACATAAAAGTTCATTTCATCATTCCTTCTACCTGTCCCATGACACTGGAGGTACGGGCCCCCGGGTACCAGTTAATGTTAGGGGCTAAGTGGAGAGTAGGAACCAGGCCACATTGCGGCTGAGGTGCGGGCCGGGCTAGGGCGCGCGGGCAAACAGTCAACAATGACAACCAATGTCCGTGGCCACTAACCGGAACCGACCGCTCGTGCTGCAGCAAACTGAGGTTTGAAACTGCAGATACAACTCAGCTCCACAGCACATTCACTACAACTTAAATAGAGTCATTAATCACTGACCAAACTTATCCAATTGCACGTTATTTCAATGATGTTTATAGTTAGTCTGATATCTTCATTATAAAATAAACCTAATGGCATTACCAATGTCTATTACATTCATTATCATTCTATTGTTTTCCTGCAATGATGTCTTTATAATGAATTTTCTTATCGTTTTGTAAGTGTACTTTTATCTTTAGTCTTATTATGTAACATTTTGTCTTGAATTACTGGATTTTATTTTTAAGCAGGTTTTAAAAACCTTACCAAAAACTAGAAAATATCCTGAAAGCTTTCAGTTCAGTTGAGTGCCGTTCACTGGAAGTCGTTCGTATCAAAATGTTTGTTTCGTTGATACCGTGGTTCATCTTCCAAATTAGGTAAAAGTTCAGTGTGTAGTCGCGGCGCATGTTGTTTTGTCTCGTCAGTGTTAGTTTTTCGGTTTACAAGGAAAGACTTTCAAGTGTTGATTTCCAAATTTTGAATTTATTTTACATCAGGTGAGTCAAACATATTTAATTACACCTTTAACATATTAAATTCAGTATTATGAATTCTATTAACTTCAAGTATTTAAATGTACAAGCTGTTTAATGCCTGTGTATTTTCAAATACTTAATTTTATGCAGTATATTTATACATTTTAACTATTTAAGGTAACACTTAACTATATTCTCAGCAATTCTACAATATTCTATGCTGGGTTTTACTGACTAATATGTGCTCTTTTCACAATATGGGGTTCACCAATTTTTTGAATAAGTACAACAACAGGATTTAAGAAATATATCACAGAGTAAATGCAAGTGTACCTTATAACCAAGCTTATTTTGAAACTTTTTCGCTTTTATTCACTGAGTAAAAATGAGTTTTTAAAAATACCTTTGATCCTAATTTAAATGGGTGTTTGACTTTTTCCTCTGGTATATCTCACTCTTCCTCTATTGTGTTCTACAGATTTCTTTACATTCTTTATTGCATTTTTAATTTTTATACTAATTTCTTGAGGTGATACCTTATTGTCTATCAGCGTCATTTATTCGCCTAAAATTACATTTATGCAAGGGTTAGGTGTATGATAAAACATAAGCTTAATATGGGATGAGTACTATTATTACTTTCATTTAAAGCTGTGTTCCAAAACCTCATTTGTAAATAATTTAAATCTTTGTTCCACATATCTTGCTTATCATGATAAAATGCTTGTAACATGCTTTTTAAATTTTCTAAGGGTATCTCTTCAGATCTATTCACTTGATGGTTTGTAAGGAACTAACTTATGATGTTCAATACCATACTTTAAACAAAACTTGCTTAAACTCTTCAACTTTAAAACAACTGCCATTATCATGACACATGTACTTGACAAGTTGAAAATATTATTAAAACACAATTTCTCCTCTAATTTTCTTATGACAGATATAATCTTACAATTTCTTCAAGGTTTAACCAACAGTATCTTGTCATATCATCAACCACAATTAAAATATTATTATATATCATCTTTAGTTCCTAACTAAGCTACCAAAATATATCCATTTATATTCTTTCCAAGGCTTGTTATGGCAATGAGTAGCGATTAATGAGCCCCTCGTATATACGGTTGAGCAGGCTTAGACATTTTACCTAAAGCACAGTTCTTAATTTTTATTATTAATTTCATTAACTAAGTTTGGCCTGTAAAAAATGTTCTGTGACTTTTGCAATGGTTCTTTTT
>NW_025781258.1:0-24657 GCF_021130785.1 Homalodisca vitripennis | reverse complement strand
TTTACGTTATCATTATTATTTAAAAAAAATTTTTTCATTCTCAAAAAGTAAAGACATTTTGAATATGTTATAATATTTTTTCAAGTTTTAGTATGAAAAGTAATAATTTTATTTTCAACAATTAAAATCAGTTCTTTTTTCATTTACCGCGAGTATAAAAATTGATTTTGGGCGTAATTTTACTCTCTAAAACACTCGATAATGTTTCTTCTATCAAGAAAAAACCTAATTAAACATTAAATAGCACTTGAAAAATCTGTAGACAAGAATATAAATTAAAAGTCTCTAAAGTAGACGCTTTTTTAATACGAAGTTGGTATATGTTTTATTGATCGGAGGCGCAAGACAAATTATCTATTTAGTGGCAATGGAAATATCCTTTAGACTAGATAGGTAATTCTAAAACATACGAAATTTGAAACTTTTTGACCTGCTAATTAGGTTTTACGAGACATATTTCAACCAACATCACCTAAAAAAGAAGGCAGTTCAAAATGTTATTTATCTTTCTCGAATTCTCTACAACCATAGATTACTGAAGCAAAAATATTTACTTACCGTACAATGATTTGTTTACTTACGTTTAAAAAATTTCAAGGGCTCCCTCATATTACACGTCATAAATGCTTTCACTAGGAAAAACTAATGGTTTTCGATTTTTGAAAAATTGCACCGCTGGTAACTGCTAGTAAAGGATGGAAAACGTTATTAGTGTAAGTTAATAAGGTTAATCCTGGTAGTAACGAGGACTATTTTCTCAATGCAAACAACCCTGTTACTATTCAGTAAACACCTAGGCTTAATTGAAACAGCCGATAATCGTTCTGGCAACAGTTAATATGACTACTGGCAATGGTCTTCAACTGGGATTTTGGGTTTTCATTAGAGATGGGAATTGTCGTTATTTAGCGGCAACGCGGACGTTATTTTGCCTGCCACTAAACGGGTTGAGATAACGTGTTATTTCAGCAACTGTCGCGCCGAATTTACTATTGGCGAAAATGGTTCGCCCTTGTATCCATTGCGATACGTTCTTAGAACCACGTTTTCCAGTGTCTGTTGCTGTATTAGGAGCATTATTGAAAATATTAATAATGAATTACTTAAAAAACACTTATTTTTTGAAGTGAAAACTTCTTTAGGCGCGCTTGAGCGTTTTGGTAGAGGGTTAATTAAAATCCTCGGTTCGTGTCACCGGACATGCTAATGATAATAGTGATTGGACTTGGCCGCGGACTACTAACCTGCATGAAAATAGTCCAGTCTCGCTGTGTTTGAAAAACTGTTCCCGGCGGGGAAGTGTATGAAAAACAGACTAGCGATAACATCCAGTGGACCTTTACGGCTTCCTCTCGCGATTTAAAGTGTAAGTGAAGCCAATGTCGTACACATTTCTGTAAGATTGCGTCAAATTAATGACCTCTTAATTATTTTGGCTAATCTATTGGTTACATTTTTAAATTATAAATGATATATTTCGGAAAATAATTTTGATTATTGTTTACATTTTACATAGCGTTTACTAATGACAAGAAAAAAAAGTAGTAAGCGAGGATTTTTTATTAATTTTTTTGGTCAGACAAAATTTGTCAGCGGAGAAAGTTGTCTTGGTTGGTGAAAAATAGACTGAATTTTTTTTTTTGTAATTTATCATTGTTTTTATTGGAAGTTTAGTTTAGCCTGTAGTAGCGTAATGAAGTGGATTGATTGTGAACGTTTTCTGCCGAGAAACTGTATAGTTGGCGCATTGGCTCACTGATATCCGTATTAACTCAATAAAATAATATTAGTTTATTGTGCAATAAACATACCTTTACGAAAGAACCAAGCTTAATTTAACTTTAATTTATTAGTCTTAATAAATATTGTGGGTTTTAATTGTTATTGCAATTATATACTTTATCCGTTTTAGTTATTACAGATATAATGAATAATGAATAACAAACGAATATATTTTTAAACATTGTTTAATATTTTTTTTTTTTTTTGGGTTATACCGAATATTTGTATCTTAAATAATTTGAGCATTATTCATTTTAATGATGTTTTTAATATTTAACCTTCTTCATCATGAAATTGAGTATTATTACAGGGGGTTTCATTTTAAAGGGGGTAATTTTTTTTATTCTTACTAGCGTTGGTAAAAATAGATTTCTCGTTTATTTAATAATATTTTTTCGTGTGGATTTTTAAAAATTGGAAAATTAAAAAAAATGTTATAATAATTTTAGATTTTATTGAAAATATGTTCATTTATTGGTTTTTATTAAGATATTGTTAAGATAATTGTATATTAATTATTTTTCAACCACTTTGTATTTATATTTTGTTCATGATTTGTTTAACCCATCATATGTAAAACTAATAAATAAAACATAAAAAATTTCATATAATTTTTGCATATACTTTTAATTACTCTCAACTTAATAGTTCCGTTTTCACTTCTATCGGCAGTCCCACGACTGCTACTGTTTTTTACTATCATAATGTATTTCAACCTAATCATTAAATCTGTTTAGCCTCGTTACTATAAAGTATTTTGATTGTTAAAACTATAATTTGGTACGGTATAATTAAGAACAAATTTAAAAAAATAATCTCACATTATACATACAATAAATTCTTCACGATTATAATACTTTAAAAGTAATGTTATTGGACCAATAAAGTATTGCAAAATTTAATAAAACTCTCAACTATGGGTTTATTATGTGGACTGATCACTCATAAAGTATAGTTGAGAATTAATTATACAATTATTTAAAACTATTCATATAGATTTGCAGTACGCATCAGAAATAATTAATTAGTAATAAATCAAACAAAAAAATATTTCAGTTTTTTAACTGCAGTGAACAATCCACACATATTAACTTCCCACAACTATAGAACACACATGAACATAGTCAAACTGAACAATTCATTTTTGTGTATCAAACATAATTATTAAGACATTTATTTTGTCTACTAAATATAAGGGTACATTAAGACTATAGAAAACCTATGTACAATCTGATATTATCGAGCTGTAGATAGGATTTCTGTTACATAAATAATGATGAATCACACTAAAACTCTGTTGATTATTATAATTCCGTTTCTTAAATAACATCTGAAGATTTTCGAGTCTGCCGCTTGAGACTGTTTCCAGGTCAAGCTTACCGTTGCCGGAAACGGAATGAATTCCATGTTCGAGGTCATCACCTTTTCAGTATATAGTGAGTTTCTTGCAACACGTTGTGCGGGACAACTGTAGTTGCGCGGCAACACTGTTGATATCCTGTTATGTTATAATACGCCCATCTCTCGTTATCATGACGTCTTTCTGGCATTAGGTTACTTAGTAACTCATTGGTCACAATCGTGCGAGTATAAGTGTTTCTGGTTTTAAATTAAATGTTAATTAACTAAATTTTGTCATTATATAGAATGTGATTTTTATATTGTATATTGTATTTATTAATTGCAATGTACATTTATATAACATAAATTTATGAGTTTACCTAAGCTTATGCTTGTCATAATGTAAACTAAAATGACTAATAAATAAACAAATAACTGCCATGTACTACATAAATAACAGCTTGATGCATGATTACAAGTGTTATTTGTTGCAATCAGACTTTTTCCTTAAATGTTATAACATTTTTATGTATTGCCATCTTGTACATCTAGAGTAAAATGTTGTTTTCCGTGAATAAATACATAAATAATATGAAAATGATACAATCGTTAACTTTATGTCTTTATCGATATTTTATAGTCGATGCTATGTTGGCCTTTGGACTGCTGCCGAGCTAGTTTTTATTTCTCTATTTCAAATTTGGCGCCGGAAATAGCCAAATATAATTTTGTGACTTTTATGGTTTATTGAAGTTTATTCATGTTACAGACTCTTATTACGTGTAACTAGTTATTATACATGTTAAATATATTTAGTTATACAATGAGTCAATACGTATATTGTTTATTTTAGTTTATAGATTCTGGTTTCCAAGTTTTAGGTTAGTTTTTAATGTCTTTTATCTGCTGGGTTTACTAAAATTACTCAATACTCATCCTCATCTGTCATCTATCTCTATGATCAGGACGTATGGCTTCATTGAACAATTGTCAGTTGAGCCTCGTAGGCTTCATTGACAGTTGTATATATTTTTCTGCAATCACAATTAGCGGTTTTAATTACGATTTTAAATAATTTTATTCTTTGTGTTTGTATATTCTATTTCACTATGCCTGTTAGAGCGGCAGGATTCATAATATTTCGGAGATTGAAAATATAGAATTTTTTACTAATGCAAACATCATATGGTATTAACCATTGGACGCCACCTAAAGGTTAGTTTATGATAAACAATATGATTTAGGACATTTAAAATTATGGTAAATATAGAAGTTTAGGGATACCCTCTAAATCACCTTGATATGCAGGAATTCCTAAATTTGCATTATTATAATGAATTTTCATGAAGAAGGTATTACAAACATTCAGAAATATCAATAATAGGCATAATGGTAAATGTGGAATTAATGGCCATAGTGGAAAAATTTGGGTTGTGTGTTATTAACCTATTGCTATCATCCTATGAAACAAAACGGGTAGGGTCCAATAAGCGGATCCGGTTTTTTATATCGAAATTGGCAAACAATATTACTTAATCATAACCATCGATATAATCAATCGATACTGATTAATTATTTTTAACAATTAACTTAAATAATCTATATGAACAGCTGTAAACACTTTCAAATAATACAATTAAGGTAATATTTTAAATTTCACATAAGTAAACATTGTGTATTAAAATGGCTGGTCAATCTTAGGAAGCTTCACGAAACTGCTTTAAAAGACGATAAAACATGTTTTTTATGGCTTCAGAATGTTGGGTTAGTATCTAAGAATCCATTATGTGATATTTGGTGGAAAGGTAACAAATGTAACTGTCCAGAGGAGCTAACATGGTCGTCTTCAGATGCAAAAAAGAAGGTAATGGTGGACACAAACTTTAGTAAAAACGTTTTCGTTCTGTTTCATTTAGTTAAAGTTATGAGTTTCCCTGATTTTGGTTATGTTCATTTATTATTTGTTACATCATTAAATTCACATTTTAATTTAAAACATGATTGTTATTACTTTTATATTGATTGATAGTCTATGATTCGATATGCGAATATTAGGTATCGATGATTATATTCTTCGATACAAAAAACCGGGTCCGCTTATTGGAGAAAATGACAAATGAGAAAATTACAGACCATGTAAATGTAAAAACTATGTTTCACATGCGGCGGAATATTTCCTTGTTCTGGACATCGTGTGATCAGGTTATGTACCATGAGTCAATTTTGTATTGGTTACTAGGCTGCAGTACAATAAGAAGCCACTGACACAATAAAATTACAATCGAATCAATATTCATGACCATCTAAAAATACTGAAAACAAAATGTCAGACCCAATTTCAAATAACAATACAGTTATGCTGGTTTTAAATCTTAAAAATTAATATATTAACAATAAATAAAAAACACAGTTATCTATATTTATAAAAAGGGGATATTAAACATTAAAGGCCGAGGCGGCAAATCACGAATTTGACGTTATCTACGTATTCTGCTCACCACTCCTGAACCAAAAAATATATATAGTACTAGGGGGTGCAAATGACAAATAACATGATTTTAGGGGGTATATTCATATGTAGTTAAGTTTATAATATTTTAATGTTTCAGTTTGTGTGCTGTGTCTGGATAATCTGTTTACTTGAATATTATCTGTGGCCGGGACTGATTTTATCGTGTTCAGTAGGTTGGATTGAGTGAGTGCGTTACAATTATGAATCAACCATCCACTAGTTCGACCAACCCTCTAGTGAATTGTGTGTGTCGGAGTGTTTAGCAGGGCACGTAAAAGAGTTTACGTTTTAACCGAAACGAAATTATTTCCTTTTTAATTGAACATGGAATTTTTAATAATGAGTGTATTTGTTCGTCGTGCGGTCGCGTGTTGTTTTTAAACCAGAAGACTTTGTTGTCTCGTTGCGATAGGATAATTACAAAAAGTAGTAAAAAAAAAAGTTTTAAATGTTGCAATTTTAAAAAAATCTACTTTTTTGTTGCTGCTGCTCAGCTATCAATCAATCATCTTTATTCATATTTGCACAGTAAGTACAAGAATAGTGTCATATTTTATCTTATTTCTATATATATATTTTTTTTTTCTTATTAGTACACTATCATTACAATACAGAATTGTAAACAATCTAAAGACAGAACAATGCCATTACACACTCATTTATACTTAATTAAAATTTTTTATAACCACCAAACTAACATATTTTATTGCTGGACATTTTAATTGTTGTGAGAAATAAACTCTTCTATAGAGTAAAAAGCAGCATGTGCTAAGAATTTTTTCAACAAACTTAAAAAGGTATTAGGGTTTTGCTCTTTTTTTATGATTTGGGGTAAAATATTCAAAAAATTTATTTCCTTTAAAAGTGGGTTTTTTTTAAAAAAATAATAATTTATGAGGTTCAACCAATCTATGTGACCTAGTGTTATACCTATGGGATGTATTACCTATTGCAATTCTTTTATTGATAAATACAAATTTAACTGACTCGTAAATGTACAAACTGTAAACTGTAAATATATTAAGTTCTGGAAAACAAATGTTTAACAGAGTCTGTTTGCTTCAAATTAAACATGATTCTTAGTGCCCTTTTTTGTTGCATTAAAAAGTTGGTCCAATATTTCTTTTTGTTGTTGATCCATAAATGCAAATTCCGTAGGAAATATGTGAATGGATTAAAGCATAATATAAATTTTTTAAAGTTTCAATATTACATGAATGGGCTAGTCTCCTTAAAGCGTAAAGACCGCTAGACGTTTTACGAATTACAAGATTAACATGTTCTTCCCAGGCTAAGTTTTCGTCTATAGTCAAGCCTAGAAATTTTGTTTCCTCCACCTGCTCCAATATTTCATTGTCCACAAATACTGTAGGAAAAATTTTATTCCTTGTTTGTTTTGTTGAAAAGGAAACAAAACTAGATTTAGATTGAGTTTAAAAGAAGGTTTTTACTGTTTTAAAAAAGTCTTTTATTAATGATAGGCCAATGTACGATGAAAATTCAACTAATTCTTCAGTTTTTTTGCATTTATGATTACATTAGTATCATCTGCATAAAGACAGACCTTATTGTTGATATCCTGTACTACTCCAGGTAAACCTTTTAGGTAGCACAGGAATAATAAAGGGCCTAAAATCGATCCCTGTGGGACTCCATATTGTACTTTTAAAAGGTGAGAGGAATATTTTTTCTTTATACTTAATTTTTTTACTATCCAAGAAATGGTCTATTTCAAACATATTGTTTTCTTTGTGGATAGATATGATTTGAACCAAGTTAACTCAGTGTTCTCCCACTCCTAGATTTTGAAGCACAATCCACTAACTTCTTATGTTCCACGCTATCAAAGGCTCTTGACAAATCTAAGAAGATTCCAATTACTTTTTCACCTTTATCGACAGATTCAATAATCGACTCTATAAACTCAACACCGGCTGTTATAGTAGATTTGTTGGACCTAAAACCATGTTGTTCTTTGTCAAGTATCTTATTAGACTCTAGGTATTAATAAAATTGATTAAAAACTACTTTTTCTAAAATTTTTGAAAATACAGGAAGTAAAGATACAGGTCTGTAACACTTGACATCTTCCAAATTACCCTTTTTAAAAATAGGAATGACACGAGCTAATTTAAATTTTTCAGGAAATACTCCTGAAATTAGAGAATGATTAATTATATGGGTCAGCGGAGTGTTGATAAAAGGCAAGGCTACCTTAATGATCGTAATAGGGATGTCATCATTTCCTGTTGAGTATTTGTTTTCAAAAGAATTTACTATTTTTTCAATTTCGTTTTTCTGTTGCCATTTCAAATTTAAATTTTGTGTCCACTGTAGGGAAATTTGACAAATTCAAATTTGCAGAATATTCTGTAATTTCTGGTAACACTAAGTCTTTGGACTGCATTAACAAAAAACTCATTGAAAGTATCACATATAGCAATTGGGTCTGTTACGTAATTCTCTTGATAAAATAATTTAATATTTGCCTTACATTTTGGCTGTTTACCTGCTTCCATGTTAACTAATTTCCATGTGGTTTTTAATCTTATTTTTGGAATTGACAATTTTTTCCTCAAAGTAGTTTTTTTTACTATTAGCTATATTACTTTTTAGCTCTCTTTTTTTATGTTTGATTAATAAACTTTAAGTTGTTGTCTTTAAACCTTCTAAATTGGGATTCCAATTCTATTAATTTCATTCTGTTTTATAATTAATTCTTCATCAATCCATTCTTTTGTTTTACATGGGTTTTCTGTTACATACCGTTTAGGAAAAATCTATATCAAAATAATGTTTAAAAATACTGTAAAAACTATCATATTTTAGATTAACAGTAGATTGGTAGACCTCAGACCAAGATTCTGAGCTTAGATGTCTGCAAAAAATGTCTATGTTACTATTTTTAAATTTTCTTACTTCTTTCCTAGTTAAATTTGTGCTATCAGAAACTGCATTCATCAAATTCATTAGTTGACCATCATGATCCGAAATTTGAGTAATTACTCCATTTATACGAACATTGTTTGGTTTCTATATTAGTAATAAAGTTGTCAATTGCAGTCTTAGAGTGGTCTGTTACTCGGGTGGGAAAGTTAACCATATACCTCATACCATATATAGACAAAAATATTTACAAATCTGTTATAAGTATCATTTTTTATCAGAACATCTATATTAAAGTCTCCTGCAATTACAATTTGTTTAAATTTTGTGCACAAAACATCTAACAGTATTTCTAAATTGTGAAGAAATTGGTCCAGATTTGAGTAGTTCGGAGATCTGTAAATACATCCTAATATAAATGAAAAACTACCTGTTGTTATTTCTGCTAGACAATACTCAAACTCTTTTTCTATTAATAATGACTGAATGGAAGGCATTTCAAACACTCTTAAAATCTATATCTTTATGAGCTAAAATTATAACACCTCCACCTCGACCCGATTCCCTTGAAAAACAAGACGCTGTTACATAGTTTGAAATTTGTAGCAAATCCAATTCTTCTACTGTCATTTTTGTGTTCGCTAAGTGCAATTAAATCCGGTTTTGATTCTTTAAGGAAAATTTCAAGTAAATCTAAGCGAGATGGAAGATGTTGTACATTGTGATGTAAAAAATTGATATTGTATTTTTGACTATGTTATTGGAGGAAGCAGGAAATGTACTGGGAATGTGACACTCTGGATGAGCAATTGGTTTGGTTAGTCATCCCTGTAAGGTATTTTCTGACATTGGAGAGTTTTAAAGAAGAGGAAGGTTTTACATCAAAAGCTTCAATATTTTTTGGTGACCATAGTTAGGGTTGTAAAAGGGGGGCTTGGGCAAACTGTTTACAGAGAGAGTGTTTGTGCTTGAGGTGTGTAGAGAAGGTGGTTTCTTTCGGTTGTGATCTGTTGTGACCTCTAGGTGTAGCTGTGGCTTCTGCGTAGCTGCGATCACCGGGAGACACCGTTGGAGTGGATGTTGGAGTACGGCTCTCGGGAGTAGGTTTCTTCAGCTTGCTGTGGTTCTGCAGGCAGTTCATTAATATTTGTCTCTGGTAATAGTGTTGACTCTAAAGTTGAGGATGATGTTTCCAGTTCGGCCAAGATGGTAGTTCTAGAAGAACGCACAGGGGCAGTTTCAATAGTGTTCCTGTTGTTGTTGGAGTTTGAAGAAACTGGGGGAACCTGTTGACTGGCAGTTACTTCTTCTGCCACTTGTTTGTAGATTTCATTTGGAATGAGCATAGTTGTTGGTTTTACTTCCAGTATGTAATGTTGAGGTTGATATTTGAACTTCAGTTTCACTTTCAACGACTTTCTTCATGGCAAGATTTTTTATCATTTCAGCAACCCGGTTTTTTACCTCTTCGGTTCATGTGTAAACCATGCACTGTGAACATATGCCGAGGCAGGAGAATGGAGGGGAAGAAGTTTCACCATGCCATCGTGCACTTCGCTAATGTTCTCCAGTTCAGCATTTATTTTTTGTAATATTTTCATCTAGCTCCCAGCGGTCATGCCTCATGGGTAGTGTAGCCAGCAGGAGGGTGGTGTGCTTTGTATTGTTAATTAATGTATGTACATCACTCATGAGCTGCTTGACACCTGATTTCTCAACATTATTTGTGCCTGCCATCACCAAGAGGTAATCAGAGCTGGTCAAACCTTTTGTGATCTCTCCCACATCTTCTACAGCCTGGTTCAAAATCTTGCTCCTGGCCTAACATAAGAACACACATTCAAAGATGACCTTTGTTCAACCATAGTACTGAGCTTTTTCCCATGACTGTCCGCTAGAATGATCAGTTTGGGCCTTGAAGTTGTATTTCCATGCTGAAGGTTAGTTTTCTGTTTTAGCATTAGTTTTTAGTATTTGGTTTTACAATTGATTTATGAGTGGGCCTTGAATTTTCCTCTGTTTTATCATTTTCAACAATGTCTTCCATTTCAAGAATTTGAAAATGGTTTTCAGTTGTAAAACCGTTTTTTTGTATGAGAGGCAAACTATTTTTGGCATTGTTCCGAAAGTGAACTTTAACATTTGAGAAAATCAGAGCAATGTAGAGGTGGGTAGCAGTGGAGACACTTATTGTTTTCAGTTGATTCATTAAGTTCGTCGATGTTATCCCGAAGTTTAAGAATGAGTATTTCTTTACTATTTAGTTCTTTTTCGTATTGTTCCAGTCTAGTTAAAAGTTCTTCGTTCGCTTTATTTTCTTGAAGCTTCCTTTCTTGTATGTGTACTGGTTGAAATCAAAATTTTTGGGGACAGGATAGTTTTAGTTCCTCTAAATTGCAATAATTATCCAATTTGTTGTGCAGTTCCAACAGCTCTTTATCTTTCATACATAATTTTCTTTCAAGCAATTTTACTTGGTCTCTGAGATTGGCTATCTCCTTCTCAAAATTCATGCACATCTCAGTAGCTTCTTCCTCCACCAGACGTAGGGATGATTCCATTTTTTTCTTTTTCGTATCGTAGCTGGCTGTTTATTTCATTTACTTCAATTGAACTTTGTTCAGCTGGGTCGTTTGTAAAGATCTCTTCTGTGTATTCATCAGTATTGCCTGCATTCTGTACTGGATTGAGCAGAACATGCGTTTCAGCTTCCTCTAATGCAATTTTTAAAGTTAGGTGTAAATTTTCTTTTTTGGTAATTTTTTCTGATATATATTTATTATACGAGAAAAACATCTGCTTCCTTGGCACAATGCAGTTTCATTTGTGCCAAAAAATACAATGTGGTATTTGTTGTTTTCGAATTTTGTAATGAAAGCAAGGCCATGGTTGATATCCCCTCACTTTGGCAAAAACAACCTCATTAGTTAGAAACATAACAGTTTTTTTTCTTTTTTTATGTTTCTTTAATCTATTGATATAAAATAAACTTCCAGGTAACTGTTAAATCACGATTAAAAGTTCTTATTTTATTGAATTAAATTATTATATAGAAGAAATTGTCCAAATTTAATTAAAAAAAGTTCAAACAAATAAATAAATGCCCATTTACATAAATTATAATAATCATAAATTAGTTTTCTAATTAGCAAAAAGTAAACATCCACAGTAGGCATTGAACTCAGGTCCTTCAGAGTAGCAATCTATCACTCTACCACCTGAGCTAATGGGCCATGCAATGTTGGATAACATAAAGATAAGGTAGAGTTCACTTTGCCTCAGTTAGTCATCTAGCAGGTAGAAAACTGTTCATTGGAAAACCTGTTCACTGTGAGCACTATGACCAAGTGGAAAATGTCAAAGTCAACTGTTGACTATTGCTTATAAAACTTTCTTTTCTTCTAAAATATAAATTCTTCAAGTGTCTTACTTATATATTTTTTATAATTGATGCAAATATTAGTTAGCTGGCAATCTAGCTTATAGGTTAGTTCTTGGAAAATTTGATTAAATCACTTTGAATAAAATAATCTTGTCTTGGAATTAAAAAAAACTTATTACTTAGTATGTCACCAATGGTCCAGTCTGTTGTTAAAGCACATAAATAATACACTTAAATAATTTATAACATTTAAATAGATATAATTAACTAGACACCAACCAATTCACTACATCTAAATCATAAGAAAGCCCTAAACACTATAATCTGCCAACGCACTAATGGTAAATGTTCTCTGTTAAATATCCATCTATATATTTATATTAGAAGTTTTTCGTGATTTATTAAGTTTTTTTCACTTTACATAATTGCCTTTGCATTACATTTCAATTTATATTTCTGATCAGTCCCTCTAGAATTTGATATTTTACTGATAGGTACTATCTCGAGGATGTTTTTCTTTCATTTGACATCTTCCATTGACTGATGGCCCGGAGGCACCTCGTCTCATTTTGATAACAAGTAATTAATTTGTAGCTTGAAATTAAGAAAAACATTGTTCATTTGGATCAAAATTATGCTCATTTTAGTATTATTTTTCATTTATGTTTTGCAAAGATGGCGACGCATCCGATGACGTCATCACGAAGTTGAATCATGGTCACAAAAGGTCACGTGACGCTTGACGTGGATGTACAACATGGAAATATTACCCCGCGCGGTGAACAGTTGTTCCATTTTTTTATGTTTTAGAGAACTTCGTTATTTCTCATTTCCCACCCCATCAAACCTTGTATTTGTTTTGTTGGATATACGATTCCAAAAAGTTAATAACGCAAAACTCGTATTTTTTTGCTCTGGCCGTTAATATGATAATTACCTAAAAAAGTTACAAACAGAAGAATAACATTTACTTATCTTTTACTATTTTCAAGGATAAACGTGTCAGACGGGTTTCTTTATAACCTTTATCCATGCATTAACCAAATTTTGCAGGGATCTTAACATTAATAGTGTCTATTGAAAAAAATTAGAATTAAAAATTATACATCCATCCATTTTAAGATGGTGGCTATTATTAATATATATGTACAATAACGTGTCCACAAGCATTTTATAAGAAAAACTGTTTTTAGGGAAATTTTTCAGAAACTATTTGAGGACATATTGTTTAAATATATAACACAGTTCAGTTGCAGCCGTCGTGCAGGCAGCTTATCGTTCCGCTTGCGCAAACTGATAAGATACCGAGCGTGTGATTTCTTGTGTAATCGTGTGGTTCAATACTGTAATTCAAATAATTTATAATATGTCGTTAAATTGTGGTGTTTTGTGGGCTTAGTATGCGGAGAAAATAAATCGTCTGTTAGGTGTACCTAGTGGTGGATGTGAGCAATATTTTCACACTCTGTGTGTTAAAAACGATGGAGTGAAAACGAGAACCGGAGGCAAGGAATGAATGGAAATGTGAGACTTGTGTACAAAAGAAGGAGACCTCCTCCACCGGCAGCAGTAAATCGTCATTTACTTCAATTACTAAGGAGTTTCTTATATCGACAATGGACTCGTTCAAGAGGGAAGTGTTTACTGAATTAAAGAACTATACGTCGCAGATAGAGGAATTCAGGAAAGCTGTACAATTCTTGTCTGACAAAGTCGATGAATCAAATACTTTAATTGCAAGTATTAGGAAAGAATACTCCGAATTAAAAAAGGAGAATGAAATTATTAAATCCGAGAAGAGAAAGCTTAATGAGAAGGTATACATACTAGAAGACAAAGTCAAAGCTATGGAACAATACTCAAGACGGACGAACTTAGAAATTAGCGGAATACCGGAGACTAAAGGGAAAAATGTGTTAAAGCTTGTTGAAGGATGTTGGATCAGCAGTTGGAATAGAGTTACATGAATCTCAAGTTTTCGGCGGTCCATCGCATACCGGACTTTTAAAAAAGAAGCGTCATCCATCAATAGTTGTACAATTCCTTACTAAAATACAGAGGGATGCTTGGATACAATGCTTTAGACAGAAAAGAACTCTAATGGCAAGCGAGGTGCACCCATCATTCTCCAAGAACCGAGTCTTCATCGGGTGAACATATGTCGCTGGACAACAAGATCTTCCTGGCTCAGTTGAAGGAGAAGTGCAGAGACGCAGGCTTTAAATACGTCTGGTTCCGCGAAGGAAGATTCTTCGTAAGAAAAAATGACGGGGAAAAAGTGCTACAAATAAGCAACCTACAGGATCTAGATAAACTGTAAAGTAAGTTGAAAAGTGTAAGCTAGTACAGCAATTGCTTGTTTAAATTTTCGTTTTAATATTTATGTAAACAATCAATATGTTAATAATTCATTTCGTATATGAATTTAGAAAAAGGTCAACATTTTGTTTATTAAAAGCCTGGATCAATTTTATTCATCCCCCCAAAAAAAACGCACAATTTTCCTTTTTACACTTAAATATTAGAAGTATGAGAAAAAACTTTTGATTATTTGTTAGTGGAACTTAATTTAATTAGGAGTAAGCCAAATATTTTAGTTCTAAGTGAAATCTGGTTAAATAGCAATGAATTGTCCTTTTATAAGATACCAGGAATACAAAACGTTTTGGTAATTGTAATGACACATACCGAGCAGGTGGTGTTGCTTGCTTCATTAGAGATGATATCGATTGTTTACAATTAAAATTCGATATGACAACAGCTGATTGTCTTCTGTTAGAGTTAAAATATAATAATACACGAATTAATCTCCTCTCACTGTATAGATTACAAAATTTTTTCAGAAAATAGCTTTCTATATGAACTTGAAAATAAATTTATTACAGATAAAAATAAATACAGTTTATATTGGTGATATAAATATAGACACATTCAAGTGTTCATCGATGTACAAAAATATAATAACTTAATGAATAATTACAGTTTTATATCACTAATTAACCAACCAACCAAACTAGAAATTACTAATACGTCTTCTACCTGCGTAGATCATATTATGTTAGATATAGAGATCATAAATAATCTTGAGAGTGCAGTGTTTGATGTTGGTATATCAGATCATTGTGCTGTAGGTTTAAAAATATTCACTTCCTGTCCAATTGAAAATAAACAAAATAGCAAAACAAAAATTAAGTATAATTTCGAAAGAATCAAACAGAGCATAGATGTTGTGAATTGGGGAGATTTTTATAATACAGTAAATGTTAATCATAGTTATGAATTATTCTTAGATAAGTTAAATTATGTTGTAAATACTAATACTGTAAAGGTTTACTATAGGAAATAAGCTTGATAAAGCTAAGTTTAAAAGTCCTTGGATTAATAATAATATATTAAATAGAGTCAAGAAAAGACAAAAGTTATACAATATTTATAGAAGAAGACCTTATGATAATCGTTTTAAGAAATATTACGATTCATTTACAGTTAATTTAAAAAATGATATAGACAATCTAAAAAATCAATATTATTCTAAGTTAATTAAATGAGCATGATGGCGATATTGGCCAACAATGGAAAATAATAAATAATTTAATGGGCAATAACGTAAATAAGAATGTCAACAAAATTGTACTGGAGAATGGAAGCACCTTAGATAAGCCTCAAGAGGTCGCGGATAAAGTAAATAGCTTCCTTTATCAGTGTCTGTGATATAAGCAATTGCACAACAAACCTTGCATCATTCTTTAGGTCAGATAATGGGTGTTATCCTTCTTCCTTTTATATTACACCAACAGATGCAAACGAGATCAACAAAATTATTAAAGAATTAAAAAACAAAAAGTCGACAGGATACGATAACATCACAGTACTGCTAATAAAACAAATATCTGAAAAAATAGCTCCTTTACTATCTTATTTAATCAACTTAAGTTTTTCAACGTGTTTTTCCCGAGGCGCTAAAAAAGGGCATTGTTATTCCACTGCTTAAAAAACCAAATTCTCACAGTCTATATAATATACGTCCAATTAGCCTGCTATCAGTTTTTTCCAAAATTTTTGAAAAATGCATGAAAAAAAAGACTAATAACATATCTAAAAAACAATAAACTTTCAAAACAATAGGCAATTTGGTTTTACGCAAGGCAAGTCAACCGAAGATGCGCTGATAGATTTTGTTTCATTATTATACAACGGCTTCAATAACAGTTGTAAGACATCTGCACTTTTTGTTGACTTTCAAAAAAGCTTTTGATTTTGTGGATCATAATATTTTATTATCAAAGATGGAGGCAATTGGTATAAGAGGTGTAGCATTAAATTGGTTTTCAAGTTTTCTCACGGGTCGCACCCAACAAGTGCGAATAAGTAATCATTTAAGTTCACCCCAGGTTGTTAAGGCTGGAGTGCCCCAGGGCTCTGTTTTGGCTGCAAATCTATTCATTATTTTCATAATTGATCTACTGAATCGGGATTTTGAGGGCAGCATATTTGCTTTTGCAGATGATATTGCTTTTGTATACTCTGATAAAATTAAAGACAACCTTTACTCTCATATATCTCACGACCTTAATATTATTAAACAATGGTGTGAAGTAAATAAAATGATGTTGAATACAAACAAAACAAAATATATAAATTTTGATCACAAAACTTTCGATTTCCGTTTTCCAATAAGATACCATAACGATACCTGTAAATAATATGTTGAACTGTAACTGTGCAATCATTGGAAAAGTAAGCTCTTTTAAATACCTAGGTATAAATTGTTGATGAAAATCTACTAACATGGTGAAAGCACATGGAAACCTTTTGCATAATCAAATAAATATAACTTACGTAAGTTTTATTTTTTAAGAAACTTTTGTGACGTAGTCTTGCTGCGTAGTTTGTATTATGGACTAATACCCATAGATTACAATAAGACCAATAGATAGGACATCGGGTGCTCGCAGGTGAAAGCCACTGCGGAGCGGCTAATACTCAACAATATGGCGGCGCGGGCGTGAGTCACCCTACTGAGGAGCGTCGCCTTGCACCCCCGCTCTTCACTTCGCCATTGTCGAGCTTACTGTAGTGACCTGCTATACACTCCGCTTACTGACCATTTTTTACTTCTTATAAAGGCAATAGCTAAAAAATATTTTAAGTTGAGACTACAACCATTTTTCAAAGAAATTCAATGAATCAATACACAAAAACCAAACTTAAAAATTATCTCTTGAAAACAGTAACGCTCATGGGGCAATAGTTTGGTTCATTGCATTTTTAAACTGTTCAAGTTTTTCCAATTGTATTGTAGTTTTTGTCTTTACTTTTGTTTGTCATCATGGTTGGAAATGGTCACCTAAAAAACAAATCTATTTCTATATATTTCTTTCTTTTTAGCGCAATTTTAATTGAAAAAGGCCAATAAACTAACATTTATAATATATGACAAAACTTCCTCCTCTTCTCAACTGAGTATTATAGATTAACTACAATTACTTGTAAACGTACAACACTTTAATTTAAGTAATTTTTCCATACTTTATTATAATTAATCTATAAATCCTACTTATTGCCTTACTAACTGTATAATAAATGTTTACAGTCTTAACAAAATATTTTATTAAACCTTTATACACTTTGTTATAATATGTAAACATAAACTTTCGATAATGTGTTTTGGGATATTTTGAGCTGAAGGATTATAAGGTTTAAAAGTATGTTTCCCTCATCTAATAATTTACCCGCATATACAAACTTTGCTCATATTATATTATATATGCAAACAATAAATAGCAAATAAACTCTTAGTTGTACTTATCTAGAGTATTGACTCGGATTGAATTCCTTCATTAATTACATAACTTATGTGATTTTATTTGAAGTAATTACTGTAAACAAGTACAAATAAAGCGTGTTCTACTCACTTTTTATAATATGCTATAATATACGATACGAGGAAAACAGATGGACCGCACGGAGCGTTGAGTTCCAAGCGGTCGCGGCACTCGTAAACTAACGTCTTACAAACAATAACTTTTCTGGCCAAACCATAAGAGCTAATTAAAAAAGAAAATATGTTCCGAAAACTTCAACTATTCAACAACATTTTCCACCGTTTTTTAAACTTGCCTAACCAAAAAACGGCAAAAAGTAGCAGGCGACTAACTTTTTTATGTCAAGTTTTAAAATGTAAACATAATTCTCGACTTTATTTAATTATTTAAATTGCAAAACTAAATTTTTTGAACATTTGAATGATACCACAGGCATCCATAGCTTATTTGACTTCACTCATACAAAGTTTCAAAGTATTTTCTTTTTATTCTAAGTAGGGTAGATCACGAGTTGATTGAAACGGGAGAACTGAATTTTTTTACACAACTCGGAGCGTAGTTTTTGAGTTTTCTATCCCACGACAACATGGCGGACCTGGCTTCACCTGCCCCAATGTTGGCAAGATAGGCATAGCCCATCTATTTGGTCTTATTGTAATCTGATGACTAATACACACTAGACTGCAGTACGGCATTGTCTGTTGGGCAGGTGGGTCAAAGACAGTTATCGACAACTTGAGAAGAACACAGAATATGTTCTTACGCATTATTCTAAAAAAAGTCCACATTAGTATCTTTCATTTCCTCTTTACCCAAAACCTTAACATCCTCCCTATACAACATTTGTTCACTTTTAAAACATTACGACTTTTTTATTTGCAGAAGTGGCAACAGAGGGTTCTCAAGGAGCCACTATAATATGCGTAGTAATGAACTCAGACTATTCATGTTACCAAAAGTAAACAAGTTTATAATAAAACAATCATTCTTATATCTGGGACCGAAGTATTTTTAACAAGTTGCCTACTGAAATTAAAGAAATAGAAAATATAAACCTTTTTTGTAAAAAACTAAAAAATATGGCTCTTAGATAAAAAAGAACTTACTTGTTTACAGGAAAATATTTGTTAAAATTATACGTATGATTAATTAAGTATTATAGTTATTATTAGAGTATTGTATCTGTTTGCCTTTGTATTTGTATTAAATATTAAACTGTGTACTTTTATATATAAAATCAAATAACTCTGTAATCGTAGTTTTAAACGGTGTGTATCAATTGCAAACAAGTCTAGGCTCATTGTAAAAAAAATTGTAAACTGTCTTATCTTATCTTATATTATGTACTGTTCGCCTCCCCCACATCAAGACACGCCACAAACACTGCAAAGCTGCACGTCAACCTTAATTGTACAGTATACTGAACTGAAACTCAAATATGTTATATTTATTATGTATTGAAAATTTGTTAACTAGCCACAATTACTGGTAACAGTGGTTAGTATTATTCCAATTATTGCAATGTCTTGTAAATTTGAATTATTGTGGAATAAACTTCATTATATTCATATATCAAGTCAAAAATAGTCAATAGTCAAGTATTTATTGCTGAGACAAATAGTACATCTGTATAACAAACGTCAAGTATCTAATAATTTTGACACACATGCTACATCACACCTCCCATTTATACATACATTTTGGCTCCATTCATCGCCAATTTTTTCCTACCTCAATTCAAGAGTAATTCTTCTGATTGTGCGGTCTCCCAGTTATACGCCATAAACTCGTTAACACTATAAAACGCGTTTTAAACTAAAAAGCGTTTCAAATGAGTTTTAAATGCTTTATGCGTAGGTGAATTTTAAATTTCATTTGGCAAGCTGTTGATGAGATGAACTCCTGCCTGTGAGGCAGACGTTCATGAACTACCGTCCTGTGTCTCCTTGTTCGGTAGTTTTTCCTCTGCCTCTTGTCTCGTAACAAGTGAAAATCCCATCCGTTAGTCAAGGTGCATTTAAGCATACAATATGACGTTGTTTCTAAAATGTAGAGACTTGGCAGAGTCAACAGTTGCAATCTTTTGGAAACTGGCCCTGCACGAATCTTAATTTTAATTTTGCAATGAATGCCGTTTTGCTAGTTTATGAAGCTTGAACGCTATTAAAAATTGTTTACCCTTTGCACATGCACCCCACAGCACTAGTCCATAGGCCGGGCCATATTCGCTCACAAAGAAGCATATTTGCCCGTCTGTTTGAGTGCAAAGAAAAATTTAGAACATTGGATTTTGAAGAATTTTGTTTTTTAGATTGAGGCTGTGATAATGTTGGACACAACTGTTTACTGCAACAAAGGTTTTTGGTTCTAAAACTGATTTTGTTGTTTCATTAACCTTTTAAGGAGTATGGACGTCAAATGACGTCTTCTTTTGATAGGCTAAAATGAGTAATGGATGAAATCCAAAAAATTACTAAAAGGAGTAAAAAATTAAAATCTTTAAAATCTCATAAAAAATATTTATTTACATTTGAAAAGCTTAATAAAAAAGGACTACGTGTTCTACAAGTCAATATTTTAGTACTCAAAATAAAGTTTCTTATTTCCTCACTAAGGGGGAGTCAATCAATATTGTCTGCCATTTAGACATCAGTAACAAACTAGATGGTTGCTCAACAAATATGTCACTTTAAATATGGCCACAGTATCCAGTATATGAGGAATGGCTAGTCTAATGTGGTGGCATATTCTGACACCAAAGTGAAACGCGCGACGCGACTTTGAGTCAGTGGCCTCTACCAGGTGGCAACTGCGACTGGTGGTAAAATCAGATTACAAGTGATTGCGAGCACAAACATGGAAGTTAAGTATGTTGCCGATAGATGGAACCACTTTACAGAGAAATCTACTTAAAGGCAATCAGTAATAGCATCTCATTTATGATAATACAAAAATACAGAGGATAAATGTCATATGATGTCCGTACTCCTTTGGGCCACTATAAGAATATACGTCATATGTCCTTACTCATTATGTATAGTTTACACTCTCTCTCCTTAAAGGGTTAAAACAAAGAGTCGTATCATCGGCATACTGCACGATTCTTCCGTGTGGTAATGATGATTCTATGTCATTGACATAGAGCAGGAAGATAATAGGGATTAGAATTGATCCTTGAGGGACTGCCCTAAATAATTTTCATTTAATTAGAAACATGGTTTGAAATTTGGACAACTTGAGATCTATGACTTAAAAATTAACTAAATCAAATACTTTAGATAAATTGAGAGATTAATGTGTGATTTCGACTTTCTAGCCCCTCTGCAATCATCTCAACAAGATTCACAACTGCGTTTATCGTTAATTTGCCCTTTCTGAATCCAAATTGTTCGTTTGAGAGCTGATTGTATTTGTTAAGAAACTGAAGCATTTGTAATAAAAAAAGCTTTTAGAATATTTTGCTTATTACGGGCAAAATCGAGATAAGCCGAATAACTATTGATGAGTGTGGGGTTTGTCTCTTTTGAAAATTGATATTACTTTTGAGATTTTTAGGAGTGAGGGAAAAACTCCTGTGCGAAAAGACAGATTAACTAATACAGTCATAGATCTCTCAATATTCTTGGAGCAATGCTTGATGAGCCACATTGACATTAAATTAGTTTCATTGGACCTTTTCGATGGAAGCTGCTGAATGATTCTATCCACCTCTTCCTCGACAGGTGTCAGAACAATCGAGGTTACTGGACTTTGTCATTGAAAGGGTTTTACTTGATGTAATGATGGACAAGGGCCCCGCTCACAGGCTACAGTTACAAAAAACTTTTTAAATTCATTTGCCACCTCAATTTCATCATCCACAATTCGATCCCCAATTTTAATTTGAACTTTTTTTGCATCTTTGACTTTATTGTTAATAATGCCCCAAATGGTTTTTGAAATATTTTTGGAAGACAATGTATCATATGATTTTGCAGCTTGAATAAATTTTCTATAAATCTTTTTTTTATTTCCAGAAAAAAACTTTAAAGTTATTATCTTTTGCTTTTGTTAGTTTCAGAGAAAAATTTCAGTTTTTATCTCGAAATCAGGATTATTATGGTAATCCATTTATTTTTCATGTTTTTATGACAACACTTTGACAGTTTTTGTAGGGCAGCAGAAATTGAAATGAAATTTAAGACAATTGTCGAAAATTTTGAACTGCTGCCCCACAGATTGAGAAGAATTTAAAAAGTCCCACTTTTCTTTAGCAAGTGAAGCATTGAGGATCGCGATATTTTCTGGCCTTGTGTCTTTTACTTTTTTAACTTTTTGAATGTCTTCCCACTCATTATAGCTTCTTGACCATAGTTGTCTGAAATTGCTGTATTAACCACAGACACTGTGACATTGGGAAGGTTGGAAATGATATTATCAATAGCTGATTGTGACATTGTTGTTATTCTTGTAGGGGTTTTAATTAATAATTCAAGATCAAAATACCTTAGTAAATCGGCTAGACGTTTGGTGGATTGGTGGTTGTTGTCCAAAGCGTTAATATTGAAATCGCTCTTCGGAACGAAGTCAAGGAATATGTCTTCGTTTCCACTGGGAGACCTGTAGATGCCGATGAACAATTTAGAATTTTGGGTTTAAAGTTTAATCCCGGCTGCTTCAAAATGAGTTTTCATTCGTTTCTCTTATCGTATACATTACTGAAGTGAAACTTTGTTTCAAAAAAATTGCAACATCCCCACCTTCAGAATAATGACGGCAATATGAGTTGGCCAATTTAAATTTTTTGAATTGTATCTGTATGTAACGAGGTTACTTTGTTACATGAGACTTTCTTACATCTTGTTGGGTCTTTCGATACTCCGTTGTATTGGTTTATTTGTATATAGACAAGATTAATTTCCTGTGATTCATTACGTTGTAAAATCAAGGTTTAATATTCGTAATAAATATAATTGTGCTGTATACTGCAACATTCAGCTTGAAAGAGTAATTTAAATATATGTATGCTGTACCAAACTACTTAAAGGGGTTTAATTCAAAATATAAGCTGAAAATACAGTAATACATTTTAATAGCTTTGCCAGGTACTGAACTAAATTAAATCCAGAGGAGTGCGGAGCGAGAAAGCATGGGACTGCTTATTCCACTATTCCAATACACGGTCTATCTGTAGTTGGCAGGAGGGGCCCCGCCAATCCCCACTCTTTCTCTCCGAGATTATGACCACTCCATCCAGGTGGCCCACGAGACGAGCTCCTCACGTGTGAGATTTAATGGGGTGATCAACCGAGGCGGAGAGAAAGAGTGGGGACAGAGCCGAGCAGTACCGATAAATCCCGAAAATTCCTGACAAACTCTGTACATGCGGCTAATAGCGACCTCAGTTCGGAACGGTTCTGATTTCTATTATCTTACGAATTAATGAGTCGTTTTATATCCGAAGTAATGAGTCTTCAATAAATTTGTGTAATTGTAATTGTATCATAAATCTTTATATTCGTAGCATTAGAGATCAGTAGGACTAAATTATTTTCATCATCCGTATTACATAAAATTTCTGTAATATAAGTGTAATATTTCTTACATAAATATAAATGTTTAAAATTGTAAACCAAAAATATACTCATATATGATCTTAAACTGAATTTGTCAGTTACAGTAATATAATATAATTAGCAAAATTTTGTATTTATTAATGATGTCACGTGCTATGTTAGGTATTTAAGTCAGGTAGTTGTCATTGGTTTTGTCATATTTCTATTATTATGTTTTTGGTTGAATATTTACTCGCAAGTTTCTTTTTTAATCTTTTTTAATACCCTTAGTTTATTACACCTATTACATAACTCTTATTACAGATTTTTGTAGTGTAATTATTAATTTATTTACTACCAATTAAGGACTCCACATTTATAATATGTTGCTTTTGCCCTATTAATTTGAATATATTCCAATAGCACAAAAAGATTATTAAAATTTATTCGTTGTGCACCATCTCACATTTTGTAAAGTGTCTTTGGAGTTATAAAGAAAGTTCAATATTAAATATAATTAATTCGATATAATTTCTATGTTTTGCAGATATGTTCGTGTAAAGTGTCTTTGGAGTTATAAAGAAAGTTCTATATTAATATAATTAATTCCAATTTAGAAGTAAGTAAAAAGAATACGAGTAAAGAAACTCTAAAACAATTGTGGTTAGAAAACATGTCACTATCACATTTAGGTTATGTTTATGTTTATACTGATGGATCCAAAACTGACACGAGCTCCTCACACGGGCTATCTGTAGTTGGCAGGAGGGGCCCCTCCATCCCTACTCTTTCTCTCCGCCATCGGTTGATCACCCCATTAAATCTCACACGTGAGGAAGCTCGTGGCCCACGAGAAGCTTGTTTAATCCAACTATAGTTAAGAATGAGTTTACTATAACCATAGAAACGATTCCCTAAAAAAGTTAGACATGATTTTTTGAAACACCCTGTATATACAGTGCTTGATTTCTAGAACTAGAAGTGATGGAACTGCAACTTCCAGGGAGTATGTGGAGTACAGAACCTTTCTGAGAAAAAAACAGTCTGGGTTTTTTTAAACCCCAAAAAATTTGTGAAAATATGAGATTTAAATAAAAGTGTTTTTGAGATGCTATGGGAAAGTATCATGCAACCAGTTTTTTTTTCACAGAAAGGTAGCATAAAACCATTCTGGTGTGGGGCACTGTATATAACATCATCACAGCTGATCTCGTTATGGCTGTATCAGTGGAAGCTTAGCAATATTTCTTACACTCTAAACGTATTTATCAGCTCTGTTGCTCTTCTTGTTCTGGTATTCTGTATTTTTAGACACCTTGAAGTTATTTAAGTAAATATATGTGTTTTACAATTTCTCAAGTTCAAATGAATTAAAAATCAAAATATATTGCATAT